>NW_015175980.1:155585-189837 GCF_001447785.1 Gekko japonicus
CTAAGCTGTTTGTCTCATACGCTACACCCCGTGTGGGCACTCCAATCACTGCCCAACGTCTATCCAAGTGGATCGTAGGTCTGATAGAACTGTGTTACCTACTAGCGAAACAGCCGTTGCCAGGCCCGGTACGGGCTCATTCCACCAGGGCTGTCGCTACATCCACTGCTTTCCTGAAGGGAGTACAGCTGCAAGACATTTGCAGAGCCGCAACCTGGGCCACGCCTAACACCTTTATCAGGCACTACGCCCTAGACGTCCGCCAGTCCACCAGTGACAGTCTGGGACATCAGGTTTTATCATCGGCTAAGCAGTAAACACCTGACAGCACCCGCCTCCAGGTAGGCTACTGCTCGCTAATCTCCCATTGGTGTGAAGCACAGAGACCACGAAGAAGATAAACAGGTTGCTTACCAGTAACTGGTGATCTTCGAGTGGTCATCTGTGCATTCACACCACCTGCCCTCCTGCCCCGCTGCTGTCTTCTTTTACCTGTTTTGTTAGGAGATTGATACGCGGCGGTTGGTAGGAACTGGCGGGATGTCCGTGCCTGCCCTTCTGGGCATGCTCACTGGGGCTCCTGAGCATGCTCAGTTGGGCCAGGCACGAAAATCCTTTTAAGAGAACTTGCTAGGCACCAGCAGATCCAGCGCAGGCGCACTAGATCCCATTGGTGTGAATGCACAGATGACCACTCGAAGATCACCAGTTACTGGTAGGCAACCTGTTTTTCTGGTTACTTTGAGCTCAGAGCTCACTATATCCAGTATAGACATTCATAGCTCTGTAAGCAAGCCTTGCAGATGCATCATCTGATGATGAGAACTTTGACTCTGGAAAGCTTATAGCCCCAAAAACTTGGTTTGTAAGGTGTTACTGGGCTTGAACCTAGCTGTTCTGCAAGTGCAGAAGCTCACAGTGAAAGACATTTTTCTGCCTTCCAAAAAAGCAGATCTTCCTGCAATTTAAAAAAAATCTCCCTTTCTTTGAATATAGCTGCAACGGCTAAGCAAAGACCAAGAGTTGGCAACTTCCTGCAGTGTGAATTACCTAATGAAAGGCATATCCGTTTAATCCTATCCTAAAATCTCATCCCTTTCCTAATTTCAGTCCCAACAGTGTTTCATGTGTCCGCTCACAGTCCCAAGGTGCGTTACCCAAAATGGGTACTTGCTTCAGTAGCTTCCTTACCTGCTCCTGGGAGACTTAACCCTGCATGAAAAGTTCCTCGACAAGAAGGCCGAGACCAATCCCCCATATCCCCACAATTCTAAAACCTCTGAGTGATTAAAGTCACCCTAGTCACTTCTGTGCCATCTCCACCTGGTACAAATACCACATTTACCCCGAAGAAAGACAACCCTAAATGTAAGACAACCCCTGCTTTAAAAAAAAACTTTTATTATATACTTGTATATTCTTATATACTTTTCTTCCGGTTTCGGCGTTCACCATGGCGGCCGCTTTCTCCCGGAACTCCGGGAGACAACCGCCAAAGCCCGTGGTGGGGAGGGGGCGTGACTGTCCGCGCCACCCCCAGAGCCCTCGCGTGGGGCTCCTAGCCATGGGGCGCTAGAGTGCCCTTCCTACAGCAACTACACTACACCAAACTGGAAAAGGTAATCAGGGTGTGCTGACATAAGCCGTTACAAGTGAGCTTGGGGCAGGGAGCGCTGCAGGTTCAATTATGTAGAAGATGCAAATGCAAGGAAGAGCCCTGAATGAAGGAAGTGGCTTTGTGCCTGGGGGGCTGCTGGCCCATCTAGCTCAGCACCATCTTCTCCGACTGGCAACAGCTCTCGGGCAGAGAAGGGTCTTCCCAAACATCTACCGACCAAGAGTCTTTCAATGAAGATGAAGCATGGACTGAACCTGGGGCCACCTGCAAGCAAAGCGAGTGCTTTAAGCCCTGAACTTGTCAAGCTCAGGCTTAACTTTCATTTTCCTTAAGTTCTGCTTTTCTTCACCTTCGCTTGTCATGTTGAATTCCTGAGGGGGGGGGTGTTGTCAGAGTGCATGGGAGTAGGCGCCATAATTTTCCTGAAGCTGTGCCCCAAGTATTGGTTCCCATGAGACTGACCTTGGAGAATCTTTGTGCCTAGCTGTCAGACTCACAGCAAACAATGAAATACACTCTTGCAGGAAGGTTTTATTTTATTGAAGCCATGAAGTACTTAGAACAGATTCTCTGTTCAGAATAACACAAGGTGCTTGAGACAGGTATAATAAAGCAAGTTTAAAATAACATGGGCCAATAGATATGGTTCCCGCGCCCGCCCTGAGGACTCATCGCGCGTTCAAACCCTGAGAAAGCAACGGTTGTAGCTGATTAAACAATTATTCTATTCTCACACTACTGTTCATTATAGACTAAGCAAAAAGCCTCCAAACGCAAACCACCTGTAGCCTTGGCAGATAAGGTTCCTTCAAAGCACAGCTAGCGTACATGGAAAGGAATGCAGTTGAAGATGATTGCATGAGGGTGAGGGGGGACATGCGCACAAGAGTCTAAGCCAACCCAGGGAAGGAAAGGGGGGGGGGGGATGGACACATCTCATATGCATGGAAAAGACATATTGGCAGCTTGCTGACCCTAGCTTCGGGTAGATAGGGCAACATCTATATCACACTGTTGCCACAGAAAAACCAGGGGTAGGTGTGATGTGGGTGTGTGTGGAATTTTATGCTTTTACCTATAACCTGTAAGTTCCCATGGTTTTCTTCAGTCCTAACAAAAGTTCTTGAACCTACAGCAAGCATATCTCTAATAAACATTTCACTGCTAATAGTGTGTGGGGAGAGTGACTTAGCTGGGGAGCTGACAGAACTACAAGTAACTTCACGGTAAAGCTTGCTGACTATTATTTAAAGAGCAGGATTTGAGCCCAACAGCAATGTCAGGACCAACGAGATTTCCAGGGAAATGCCCTGGCTTGGATAGCCCAGGCAAGCCCGATCTTGTCCAATTGAGAATTTCCATAACAGATGAGTGCATGAGCTAGTTGGTAATTGTCTATAAAGCTTCAAGAATTTTGTTGATCTGAGGTGAACGGTCACAGCATGGAACGTGTGTTTTGAATTGTTATGAGTACACAGACGGTCTCTTCTTTGACAGAGCTCGTGTGAAACAGGATTGTCATTTCGCTAGCTCACCTGGAAGAGCAGAGGAGGCAGGGACTGAATTTCCCCTTAATGGGAGACCACTGGATTACTCTGTAGATCCAGACTGACATTGTTGGTAATTGGCATCTATGGTATTGATTTGTGGTTGTAAATTTCAATACATTGTTATATTTGATCAGTTTGAATTTATATAAAAACAAGAGGGGGACCCGCGATACTCGCGAGGGGGGGGAGAAGAGCTCCGTCTCCTCCATCCCCCCCCGCTCGATCTCTCCGAGGCGGCGGCGGCGAGGCCGGTCCTCCCCCCCTGCCAGCTCCGAGGAGTCCTCCCCGCCTGCCCTGCTCCGAGGAGGCGGCGGCGAGGCCAGCTACAGAGCGTTCCCTGCGCATGCGCAGGGGACGTTCTGTCACTTTCGGGGGGATTTTAAACATCCCCCGAATTTTCAACTTTTAGCATTTTTGTGCACACGTGGGGACTGCCCCACGTGTGCACACACCTCTCCCTGCCCCCCAGCTGCCCCCGGAGCTCGGATTTAGATATCCGCACTCACGGGGGCAACTTAGCTATTAGTATAAGGATAATCAGGTATTTTCTTCACACAACTTTTATTTAAAGAGCAGGATTTGGGCCCAACAAGACTTCCAGGGGATTCCCTCACCCGGATAGCCCAGGCGAGCCCGATCTCGTCAGATCTCAGAAGCTAAGCAGGGCTGACCCTGGCAAGTACTTGGATGGGAGACCTCCCTGGAATACCAGGGCTGGGAGGCTAGAGGCAGGCTCTCAAGCCACTTCTCTGAATATCCTCCGTGCCCCCCGTAGGAGTCGACAGAGGTCACCATGACTTCCAGGCACAGGCACACACAAATGCAAACCCCCCCCAAATAAAAAAGATTTACAGGGGGATTAGGTTTTGAGAGTCAAAGCTCCCTTCACCAAATACCAAACATTTATACCCTGGAAACCTCTAAGGTAGACCTGGACTCGAATCTGGCTGTTCTATGCAGACCAACACAGCTGCCCACCCAATACTGGTGGGTTTTTTAGACTCAAAATATTGGATAGACTTGAAGCTTCTTTTTAAAGCCCATGCTACTAATAAGCTCAACTGAGAATGAGGAAACGTGGAAAGAGAGACGGCGCAGGCAAAAAAATCATCACCACGGGGCTTAATGCTCCCTTCCCCTGAAGAGTAGGTGTTGTTTTCCCCAACAGAATGAATGTCCCCATGTCAGAAAGTTAAACTCTAGGGGACCTGAGTGGTCCAAAAAAAAAATTGCTTTCATCAACCACATCATGATGGCTTTGACAACCATATAGAAAAAGTGAGGTTTGATGGAGCCCAATTTCCAAAGTGCTAGAAGGCCTATGTGACGACGATGCCACGAGGGATAATGCTCAATAATGCTCAAGCCACCTTGGGACCGGCTAAAAGAGCCTCTTAGAAGAGAACAAAGTTTGAGTCCGGTGGCACCTTTAAGACCAACAAAGTTTAATTCTGGGCATAAGCTTTTGCGCGCATGCACACTTCTTCGAAGTTGGTCTGAAGCAACAGAACAAAGTTTGAGTCCAGTGGCACATTTAATACCAACAAGTTTAATTCTGGGTATGAGCTTTCTTGTGCATGTACACGAAAGCTGATGCCCAGAATAAAACTCTGTTGGTCTTCAAGTTGCCACCGGACTCAGACTTTGTTCTGTTGCTCCAGAACAACACGGCTGCCCACCTGGAGCTATCTTCTTAGAAGAGAGTATCTGATGAAGGAAAGGTAAGACTCTCCAAAGCCTCTGCCTTGCAAAACTTGTTGGTCTCCAAGATGCTACTGGACTTGACTCTAGCTCTTGGAAGAGAGGCATTTGGACAAGCGGGTTCCCAGGAACAAGAAAACATATCCCACAAGAGGCATGGAAGAAAACAGTATGCCGCTGAAATACCCATCCACTGTCTGGGTTCCCTGGTGGGTTACCTTCAGAGCGTGGGATCTGCTGGAGCTTCCAAAGATAACCCTGGCCACATCAAGCCATGTGGGAGAAGCCCATAATGTGGCTGCACAACATAAAAACATAGAGCTGGAAGAGATCCCAAGGGTCATCTAGTCTAACCCCCTGCACAATGTAAGAAATTCATAGCCACTCCCTCACTCCCCCAGGGACCCCTGCTCTATGCCAGCGAATGGCAAAAAAACCTCTTGGGATCCCTGGAAAGTGCAAAGGAAATGAGAGAAGGCACCCCCTTAACTGCTACTGTAAGGCCAGCCCTCTCTTACACACCCAGGGAAATGCCGATCACCATTTTGGGGTCAGGCAGCAATTTTCCTCCAGGCCGGTTTGGCTGGAGATCCTGGAGGTTTTTTGTCGTCATCTGGGCGTGGAACAGCAGTCACTGAGGATGTGGAGGGGAGAAGTATTTGTGAATTTCCTGCCTTGTGCAGGGGGTTGGACTAGATGACCCCGGAGGTACCTTCCAACTCTAGGATTCTATGACATGACAAGATGGCGGCAAGAGTCAGCTGACCGATTGCCATTCTTGAGGCAGCTCCACTGAAGCCCACTGGGGAAAGGATCTCTGAGGGCCCTTGTTGCTTTGTGACCAAATGGACCGTGGTGAAACCGGGAGAGGCTCAAACCCACGGGGGTCCGCGAAAGCCCGCAACTCACCGGGCTTCCTCCTCCTCCTCCTTGATCCTCCTCTGCACGGCCAGCTCCGCGTCCCGCACCCGGTTGTCCAACACGGTCTCCTTCACACGTTGCAAGTGCTTGTAGCTAGCAAAAAAATTCCTCACAAAGAAGATGTACATGCGACTCATCCACAAACTGAGTCGGATCTTCAGGTCTTCTTTGGCTTTTTCCAGCTTTTCTGTCAAAGAAGAACAAATCGGACTTTAAAAAAAAAAAAGAGAGATTCAGGCGGGCAGCCATCTTGGTCTGAAGCAACAGAACAAAACTGGAGTCCGGCAGCACCTTTAAGACCAACAAAGGTCAATTCTGGGTATAAGTTTTCATGTGCATGCACATGAAAGCTTACACCCAGAATTAAATTTTGTTGGTCTTAAAGGTGCTGCTGGCCTCTAACCAGTGTTCCCTCTAAGCTGAGTTAGTGTGAGCTAGCTCACAGTTTTCTAGCCTCCGGCTCACACATTTTTGTCTTAGCTCAGGAAGGAGGGCTCCAGAGCAAACTGATTCTTGCAGCAGCCAAATCGCTCGCTCACAACTTTAATGCCAGAAGCTCACAAAGTAGAACCTTTGCTCACAAGACTCCACAGCTTAGAGGGAGCATTGACTCCAACTCTGTTTTTTTAAAGATAGTCATTCCACTACACAGCTCAAATCCTGTGAGATTCCAGCGGGATTGAACAGTCCCGTTTACATTCTGCAAATATTGGAGGGGAAAAAGATGAGAATGTTAAATTCCATTTTCCCCCTTTAGGCAGAGACTAATGTCGGATTCCCTTTTCTCTGTTCTTCTGCTGCCCTCTTGTGTGTGCAGCCTCACATTTCACAAAGGCTATGAATGGCACACTTCACACTCATCTGTCAAGCACACCCTGAAATATTTTTGCCACCCTCCCTGCCATTTTTTGTATTAACATTCAGCCCAAATAAGAGATCTGGGGATCTTAAAAGGTTAAGATTTCAGGACAGACCAAAAAAAAAAAAAAAGTACTTTTTCACACATGGTTTTCTTCTAAAAATATACAGATCTCATAACACCTTAAAGACCGGTGGTGAAAACTGCTGTCAAGTTGCAGCCAACTCATGGTGACCCCCCTTGGGGTTTTCAAGGCAAGAGAGGTGGGTCCAGAGCAATGTTCCCTCTAAGCTGTGCAGTCTTGTGAGCAAAAAAATCTACTTTGTGAGCTACTGGCATTAAAGTTGTGAGCAAGCAGTTTGGCTGCAGCATAAATTAGTTTGCTCTGGAGCCATCCTTCCTCAGCTAAGACAATAGTGTGTGAGCTGGAGGCTAAAAAACAGTGAGCTATCTCACACTAACTCAGCTTAGAGGGAACAGTGGTCCAGAGGTGGTTTGCCACTGCCGGCCTCTACATAGCAACCCTGGACTTCCTCAGTGGTCTCCCATCCAAGGACTAACCGGGGCCAACCCTGCGTAACTTCTGAGATCAGGCTAGCACAGGCCTTGACGAGTAACAAGATTTTATTCCAGAATGAGCTTTTGGGGTCTAGAGACCCCTTCTTCAGATGCAAATGTCATTGTCCGATACAGGAGAGGAGGAGGAGGAAGAGGAGGAGGGGGAGGAGATTGGATTTATACCCCACCCCTCACTTGGAATCCCAGAGCAGTTTACAATCTCCTTTCCCCTCTTCTCCCCACAACAGACACCCTGTGAGGTAGATGGGACTGAGAGAGCTCTCTCGAGAACTGCCCTTGAGAGAACAGCTCTGAGAGAACTTGTGACTGACCCAAGGTCACACCAGCAGCTGCATACGGAGGAGTGGGAATCAAACCCGCTTCTCCCAGATTAGAGTCAGCGCTCTTAACCACTACACCCTGCAGTAGGTGACAAATTTCATCTTCACAGATGACAGGTTGGATCCTATGGTTCTACTCTGCTAGGAGAACTGCTTTCTTCCACTAGAAGTACACTTCTCCTTCTTTTGCAGAATGGATCCACAGGATCCAGCCTAATGTCTGCCATGAAACATGTGCATCAGCTTGAAAACAAACAAAGCATGGGGGTTTTTTTTGTCTCACACATTGATTTTAAAATGAAGTGGCTAATATGATCACTCAACTAGTGTTTCTATGAGTGGGCGACTACTCCAAAGATATATGAATCTATTATTTAAACATGTACGAGCAGAGCAAGACAGCCTGCAGTGACGAGCCAGAGTCCATCCCTGCCCCTGCAGTCAAATTCTCTTACCGGCCAGTTCTTTCAGGGGCGTACTGAGGAGGGGGCCATGCTCCTCTTCCAAGCCCAGCAGAGGCTGAGCTCCCCTTTCCTCTTTGTCATCTGCAGGCACCACGTCGGAGGTGAAGGTGACGTTCAGAGTTGCACCTGAAAGGGAGGGGGGGGGGAATGACAAAGCCGACGCACTGGTGGTGCCCCAACACATTTTCATTTAAAGATCTAAAACAAAAGTTGGTGTGAGGTGGGGGCAGCAGCAAGGCATCCCCTCCTCTGATACATCAGGTTGCCAGCTCTAGGTTCTGGAATTCCTGGAGATTTGGGGGTGGAGACCGGATAAGACAGAGCTTGGGGGAGGGAGGGAGTTCAGCTGGGATGTGATGCCGCAAGAGCCCACCCTCCAAAGCGGCTGTTTCCTCCAGGAAAACCCATCCCCCCCTAGGCTGGAGATCAGTTGCAATGCTGGGAGTTCGCCAGGACTCACCTAGAGAAAATGGCAACCCTAGCTGGAACTGTCTGGACCCGACCTGGGGGTCAGAAGTGGGTTCTGATGACACCCCAGCACTCCGTGCTTTTCTGATCTAGACGCATTTTGACACACACCCTCCATGGGTGGTTTTCTTGACCACAGTCAGAGGGTTCCCGACTCTGTCTTTGGCCCTTAAATCCAAGCTCCTTTCCAGGCTGTCTCTAGTCCGTTTTTGTCCTGCCTTTCCTCAAAAGGAGCTCAGCGCCATGCACGGGCATCCCCTTCCTCTCTATATCCTCACAACAACCGCGATAAGCCAGTCGCGTACTCTCGGCTTAAGATCCCCCAGCAAGCTTTATGGCCGAGTGGTGATTTGAACTCAGGCCTCTCAGATCCCAGTTCAGGGCTTTAAAAGCTACAGTGCACCAGCTCCTCCTACAGCTGGCACTGCCCCTCCCCCACACCCACATTAAAAACACACCCATTTTTAAGGCTCCCTGTCCCTAACGGGACTCCACCCCAACTATAATGGGAGGGGGGAAGGCTAGATTTTGCAGAAATTTGTAGAACATTCTGTGTTCACAGCTGGGAGACGTTTTTAGAAGAAGCAGGATTTGAGCCCAGGGCACCTTAAAGACCAGCTAGGTTTCCGGGGAGCTCTGACTCTCAAAAGCTAATACCCTGGAAATCTTCAAGATGGGTCACCATGTTAGTCTATCTGTAGCAGCAGAAAAGAGCAAGAGCCCAGTAGCACCTTAAAGACTAACACAAGGTGACCCTGGACTCAAATCCTGCTCTTTTACTGCAGACCAAGACAGCCACCCACCTGAAACTATCTTCTCAGAAGAAACAGCTATCGATATATTGCACAGTTCTGCCACATTGAGAAATGCAGCCCCCAACAGGCATGCACATCCCACACTCACAGTTCAGACTCTATGTAACATGTTCCTTAGGATGCTCTCTCTGGCTTACATGATTTATTTCTTTTTGTAAAGCATGGTTTTCATTCTTTGTATTTTTCAAAGGGGGGGGGCTTGCCGGGGCTCAGTATTAAAAATAAGTAATAAACAAAACAGGGACAGGCTGGCTTTCTAACAAGGCTTGAGTCCAGTGGCACCTTTACGACCAACGAAGTTTAATTCTGGGTGTGAGCTTCCGTGTGTATCCGAAGAAGTGTGTCTGCACATGAAAGCTTATCCCCAGAATTAAACTCTGTTGGTCTTAAAGGTGCCGCTGGACTCCCAACCAGTGTTCCCTCTAAGCTGAGTTGGTGTGAGCTAGCTCACAGTTTCTTAGCCTCCGGCTCACATATTTTGGTCTTAGCTCAGGAGGGATGGCTCCAGAGCAAACTAATTGATGCAGCAGCCAAATCACCCACTCACAACTTTAAGGCCAGTAGCTCACAAAGTAGAATTTTTGCTCACAAGACTCCACAGCTTAGAGGGAACATTGCTCCCAACTCTGTTCTGTTGCTTCAGACCAGCATGGCTGCCCACCTGAGACTAGCTTCCTGTATGCAAGGAGTCTGTATATGGCGGAGTTTTAGTCTTGCGATCCAACTGATATTCTGGTGCAGACAGGTACTATGCGGTGGTATGTTTTTTTGTTGTTCACCTTTCATCTACTGATTTTTGCAACAAGTCTTTAGCACCAACAGGCACAAACCTGCAGAAGTGAGAAGATTCGACACTCACCGGTATGACTTCCTTGTAGGGAGCCTGATCTCTCTTTCTGGGAGGATTTTGAACCACGCCGAGACGGTCTCTCCTCTTTTTCACCATCCTTGGCTTTTCCCTTCCATGGAAACAGAATTGGAAAGCTGTATGAATTGGGGACACGCCAATCACCTGTCACATCACAGGTGGCGGTCGGTAAAGCACGGTGATCCAAAGAACAAGGGCCTCACCGCACATTACAACATCTCCGGGACTGCCCTGTCTGCGGGGAGCCCAATTTGGGCCTGAAAGGTCAGAAAATGGCATCTTAAGCCCCTCTTCCCCGCAGTCTCACTCTAAACCAGGCCCCCACACGCCTGAGAATTATGTTCCAAAAACCGCTTCATACAGAACCTCACAGTGCGTGTCTAGTTTGACAGGACCCAGGGCAGACCGGGCCAAGTAGCAGTGTTGGCTTAGGTTGTGGGCTGTGGCCCCGGACATTGCTCCTTGAATGAGGGGCTGTGGCTCAGTGGTAGAGCATCTGCCTCGCATGCCGAAGGCCCCAGGTTCAATCCCCGGCATCTCCAGTTCAAAAGGATCAGGTGGGCGGTGATGCGAAAGACCTCTGCTTGAGACCACAGAAAGCCACTGCCCACGTGTCAGAGTAGGCAATATCGGCCTCGACAGACCAGTGACCTGATTCCGTCTAAGACAGCTTCATTTATTTGCCCTCCAAATCTCATCTTTGCTACAAGGTGGCCTTAGGCAAGTGACGCTCTGAGCCTCAACCTCTTCTATCTGCAATACAAAGTCATTAACTCTGACCTGCCCTGTTGTAAAAGGATTGGCACAACAATATATCTGAGATGTTTTGTACACTGAAAGCATTGCACAGACACCATTTGAAATACTTTACAGAGCAACCCCCCAAAAGTGGAGAAGAGGAGATTGGATTTATACCCCGCCCTTCACTCGGAGTCTCAGAGCGGCTTACAAACTCCTTTCCCTTCCCCTCCCCACAACAGACACCCTGTGAGGTGGGTGGGGCTGAGAGAGCTCTTTCCAGGACTGTCCTTGAGAGAACAGCTCTGACAGAACTATGGCTTGCCCAAGGTCATCCAGCAGTTGCAAGTGGGGAATCAAACCTGGTTCTCCCAGATTAGAGTTCGCACACTTAACCACTACACCAAATATATATCCAATCCTTGTCTGACACGCAAACCACTGTATTACACTGGCCTCCCAAGGCAGGCTTTCTTTGTGGCCATTTCAAACCTAACTTCGAACGCCACTCAGGGAAAAGATGTGCGTATTTCTTACCTGCCACTTATGCTGAAGGGTATTAGAAGCAGATAGGTAAAGAATGGTGTAACAATATTGGGAAAATGACTTGGTGATTTCTATTTGCTTTTTAAACATTGATACTCAACTCTTTCCTGCGTTTGACTAGCTCATTGATGGTTTTTATTGTATTTTGTAAATGACATTGGAGCCTCTTTAGCTGAAAGACAGACTATAAATAACCTTGGAAAAAAATAAGTAGATATGCACACTTCAGGGGCTGGAGCCACAGATTCTGTTCCACGAGCAGAAGAGCCTTCGTCCAGCAAGAGGAGTGCTTCCTCTGGAGGAAGGTACCACTGTTAGCCAAACAGATCCTTTGGATCCAGCCCTACATTTCTCCACAATGATGCTGCGTTCAAATTAAAGCTGTTGCCACTCCCCTGGTGTGGGTATTTCTGACAGAGGGGATCTGAATCCATATCTCCCCAGACCCAGGTCTCTCTCTAGACCGTGGTGACAAGATTGTTCAGAAACAGCTGAATCCAGGAGTTGGCTTCGTTTTTCTTCGCTCGCTGTCTTACAGGGGAGAGAAGGCGGAAAGGCAATCCCCACCACCACCAACCTTCATCTTCGCTTTCGAAGCGTCAACAAAGTGCACAATCTTGCTCGCAGAAGACTTGGCGCTAACATAGCAAGTGGCCGTGTCTCTAGTTTCGCTGCTTGCTTTGGAGCTACTCGTACTGCTGCTCTGAAACGACTGAGGAGGGTAGGGGAAAAGACAAGATAGTGTATTCAGAGATATACTACCTCCAGACACGGAGGTTCCATTTAGCAGTCAACAGACCTTTGTTGTTGTTCAGTCGCACAGTCGAGTCCGACTCTTCGCGACCCCATGGACCAGATTACGCCAGGCCTTCCTGTCTTCCGCCGTCCTCTGACGTTTGCTCAATTTCATGTTCGTTGCATCTATGACACTGTCTAACCATCTCATCCTTTGCCGTCCCCGTCTTCTTTGACCTTCAGTCTCCAGTGAGGCTCCCTTCTCATTTGGTGGCCAAAGTATTTGAGCTTCAGTTTCATTATCTGGCCTTCCAGGGAACAGTCAGGGTTGATTTCTTTTAGGATTGACTGATTTGATCTCCTTGCAGTCCAAGGGACTCTCAAGAGTCTCCTCCAGCACCATAGTTCAAAAGAATCTATTCTTCAGCGCTCGGCCTTCCTTATAGTCCAACTCTCACAGCCATACATGACTACTGGGAATACCATTGCTTTGACCATGCGGACTTTTGTTGGCAGGGTGATGTCTCTACTTTTTATCATGCTGTTTAGGTTCGCCATCACTTTCCTCCCAAGGAGCAGGCGTCTTTTAATTTCATGGCTGCTGTCACAGTCTGCGGTGATCTGGGATCCCAGGAACGTGAAGTCTGTCACTACTTCCACGACTTCCCCTTCTATTTGCCAAGGAATGATGGGACCGGATGCCATGATCTTAGTTTTTTTGATGTTGAGCTTCAAGCCCACTTCAAGCCCACAGACCTACCCGCCGTGAATTTGTCTAAAGCCCGTTTTGAAACAATCTGCGTTAGTGGTCCTCACTACATCTAGCGGTTGAGTTTCACAAGTTAGTCTTGTGTGTTCCATGAAGAAAAAAAGGAGCGTCTTTTGTCTGTCCCGCTGCCTCAAAGTGAATTTCCATTAGGTTTGCAGCCACCTGAAGGGGGGACCCAAAGTGATGTCCAGACAGAATGTGAAAAGGTGAATTACACCCCTCACCAGTCTACTTTGTCTGCTCTTCCATCAGCCTTCAATTCCCATCTCTGCTTCACTGGGATGGACCCACATTTAAAGAGTCAGGTCTACTTTTTTTTCTTTTTTTGCCATCAAGTCACAGCCGACTTAGGACAACCCTGTGGGGCTTTCAAGGCAAGAGATGTTCAGAGGTGGTTTGCCATTGCCTGCTTCCACGTAGTAACCCCAGTATTCTTTAGTGATCTCCCTTCCAAATACAAACCAGGGCTGACCCTGCTCAGCTTCTGAGATCTGATGAGGTAAAGCCATCTTGGGCTATCCAGGTTAGGGACAGGTCTAGCACAGCAGCTTCGGAAATCTGGCCCTAAATGCTAACATGGCCGACCGCAGAGAGTTTACCTGATGAGAAGACAACTCCAGAGTCGTCGGGGAAATCTTGAGTCCTATGGAGTAGTCGGTCGGTCGGCCGCTGCTTCCCACCTGGCTGACCCATTCTGCTTGCTGCTTCAACATCTCGTCAGTGACATACAGCGAGGCGCAGTCGAGGAGGGCTTCAAAAAACTCCAGGAAAACAAGCTGGAGCAAAAAGCAAGACGGTGCTTCAGAGGGAAGCCCAAGTCCCTGCAGACTAGTGCACTGCACTGGCAGTTCCTATTACTGCCGCAAAAATTTATAACAATGGCAATGTTTCAGCGTTTTTCTTATTAAACAAGCGTACCTCTTTCTCTAAATTAGTGTCCTCGCCATCCCGAACACAGGGACTGTCTTTTGCCAGGATATCCACAATTTTGGTGGCGTTTAATTGCTTGCTTACGAGTCTTAAATCCTGGAGAGTTGAAATTTTATTTATTTATTTATTAAATTGGATTTACTAGGCCGCCCTTCCCTACAAGTAGGGCTCAGGGCGGCTTACAACAAAATAGCATACTAATAAATACCAATACATAAAACAACCTCCAGGAAGTTCTTATTTCCTGAGTGTAATACTCTTCCAGGGGCATAATGGGAGTGCAGTCCCAAAGATATGTAGGTCCCTGACCACTAAGGGCTTTAAAGGTCAAAACCAGAACCTGATCTGGTGCTCCACTGGAAGCCAATGCAGCTCATGCAGCACTGGTTGAATGTGTGCTGTCTAAGGGGTCCCTGTAAGGACCCGGGCAGGTGCATTGTGGACCAGTTGGAGCTTTCGGGTCACGCCCGTGTAGAGCAAATTACAGTAGTCTATCCTGGAGGTGACCGTTGCATGGATTACCGTGGCTAGGTTGGGGTGAGACAAGTAGGGGGCCAGCTGCCTAACCTGGCGGAGTTGGAAAACCGCCTGACTGGCAACCTTCATAACCTGAGCCTCCACAGATACAGAAGAGTCCAAGGTCATGCCCAAACTTCTGATGGTCTGTGCCGGTGACAGAGGCACACCCACAAGAGTTGGGAGCTGGCAACCTGAACAAGGTTCTCCCCCACCCAGCCACAAAACCTCCATCTTTCCTGGATTTAATTTCAGTTGACTCTGTTTTAACCATCTCACCTCAGCCTCCAGACCCTCAGCTAAATTCCTGGGGATGGTATCTGGCCGGTCACCCATCAAGAAGAAGAAGAGATTGGATTTATACCCCGCCCTTCACTACCCAAAGGAGTCTCAGACTGGCTTACAAACTCCTTTCCCTTCCCCTCCCCACAACAGACCCCTGTGAGATAGGTGGGGCTGAGAGGGAATCAAATCCGGTTCTCCCAGATTAGAGTCCGCACACTTAACCACTACACCAAACTGGCTCTCGCAACAGAAATAGCTGGGTGTCATCAGCATATTGATGGCATCCAGCCCAAAACTCCGCACTAGCTGGGCGAGGGGGCACATATGGATGTTAACATCAGGGAGAGAAGCACCCCTTGAGGCACCCCACATTCAAGTGGGTACCTTGCGGACACTGTCCTCCCAAACGCCACCCTCTGTCCCTGACCATGGAGAAATGTGGTAAGCCACTGCAAGGCTGCCCCACGAATTCCAGCATCAGCAATGCAGTGAGTCAACAGGCTGTGGTCGACTGTGTCAAACGCTGCTGTAAGATCAAGTGATATCAGCAGCGTTGACCTGCCTCGATCCAGCTGTCTGTGGAGATCGTCCGTGAGGGCAACCAATGCCATCTCTGTCCCGTGGCCAGGGTGGAAAGCCTGATTGAAATGGGTCCAACACCGATGGTCATCCAGAAATTTCTGGAGCTGTTTGGCTGCAGCTCTTTCAATTACCTTACCCAGAAACGAAAGGTTCGAGACTGGGCGGTAATTGGTCAGATCCATAGGATCTGAGTTCGTTTTTTTCAGGAGCAGAACAACCACTGCCTCCTTCAGCCCCTCGGGAAAGGTCCCAGAACTCAGGAACAGACTGATGATATCTTTGAGGGGGCCCTCGTAACCTCTCACTGCTGGTCTTTGTTAGCATTTTATCCTTCATTGGCATTAGGGCTCACAGACACATGGACTTTTGCATCGTCCATATTTTTCTCCCCTCAGTTGAAACACACAGGTTGGAGGTCTTCTTGGGGTTCTAACAAGGCAACAATAAAAGAAAGGCACTTATCTTAGGACTTTGGTTCATGCTGTACTTCAGGCACCCACAATTTCCATCCATACTTTATACCATCATGTGTCTAATTCTAAACTTGGCCTCAGAGTATGGATCAAAAAATTCATACATTGGGACCAGGTATGGAAAGCAGGGAAGTTTCTACAAACCTGGTGAATCTCCCAGATTTGTGGGAAAATCCCAAAACTTTAAAAAGAATTTAGCATGAACAGCAAGCACTGGTCTTCGTTAACCAGGCCACTTCAACCTTCACCACTTGTCCATGACATTCACCTTTCAGTGAATATCCATCATGTTTGAGACATGTGGCTAATTACATCCCCCATTGTTTTCTGGGCCCTGACCTGAATGGCCCAGGCTAGCTCAATCTCATCAGATCTTGGAAGCTAAGCAGGGTCGGCCCTGGTTAGTACTTGGATGGGAGACCACCAAGGAAGTGCAGGATTGCTGTGCAGAGAAAGGCAATGGTTAACCCACTTTGAACATCTCTTGCCTTGAAAACCCTACGAGGTCGCCATAGGTTGGCTGTGACTTGACTGCAAAAAAGTATTCTTCTGGTATGTCTACTTACAGTGATACTTAATTGCCCATGGTATGAACCCACCAAGCTCAGATGTTCATCCCAAAAGCCCTAAACAGACAGAGTGCAGGTCCATGCATTTAATGCCATCTTTAGGAAGGCATGTAAAGGCAGTCCTATTGCAACGAGCATTTGGTAGAAGGTGAATTTTCCCAGCAGATTTCACTGCAGGTTGGCGGATCCTGCGTGGTGTAACATTTGTTTTAAATCAGGATGCTTTTTATAATTGGTAGATGCTGTGTTTTAATCTGTTTAACTTGGAGGAGGAGGAGGAAGAGATTAGATTTATACCCCGCCCTTCACTACCCCAAAGGAGTCTTAGAGAGGCTTACAATCTCCTTTCCCTTCCCCTCCCCACAACAGACACTCTGTGAGGCAGGTGAGGTTGAAAGAGAACTCTTGAGAACTGCCCTTGAGAAAACAGCTCTGAAAGCACTTATGACTAATTTAAGGTCACACCAGCAGCTGCAAGTGGAGGAGTGGGTAATCAAGCTCAGTTCTCCCAGATTAGAGTCCGCGCTCCTAACCACTACACCAAATTGGCTCTATATCCTTGCAATGCAGTTGCTGCATTGTTCACCTTGACTCTCAAGGAGATATGGTGGGACAGAAATGTTTTACTAAAAAAATTATGCAATATTCCACAGCCAGCCTCTCACTGGAGGGTAGAGAAGCCAGTTTGGTGTAGTGGTTAAGTGCGTGGACTCTAATCTGGGAGAACTGGGTTTGATTCCCCACTCCTCCACTTGCACCTGGCTGGATGACCTTGGGCAAGCCATAGTTCTGGCACAGCTGTTCTTGAAAAAGAGCAATTTCTGTCAGAGCTCTCTCAGCCCCACCTACCTCACAGGGTGCCTGTTGCGGGGAGGGGAGGGAGTTTGTAAGCCGCTCTGAGACTCCTTCGAGTAGTGAAGGGCAGGATATAAATCCAATCTCTTCTTCTCGCTATGTGAACTTTCCACCCAGCTCCCAAGGGAGGGTAAAAACCTCACTCATATCCCAGAAATAAACTCGCCCCAACAATTACTTTCAGCATCCAGACGAAATGCCTCATTTTCATAGTAGGCTCGTAAGGGCCTAAGGGCCTTGGTCTGCAGAAAGCTTTGTAAATCACCCAGCACTTGTCGATGTAATTGACAGCACAGACCGTTTCTTGCCGGTTGCTGAACAAAACGCCTGTAGAGAAGAGTAGCGAAAAAGTAGAAGGGTTTTTTTAAAGTTTGTGTAACCACTTGAGAAATCTGAGATAAGCATGCAGGGGTGGAGAGGGGAGGCGGACACATCCTACCTTTGATCTGACAAGCATTGGGAAGGATGTTCTTCGTCATCATTTTGGAGAAGCACTTGAATAGACGGGGGCTTGTGTCACTGGGGAAAAAACAAGAGAGAAAATGTACAATAGCTGCTTCATACTCTTGGGAATCCTGATAACTGGTGAGTCTCCAAAGTTTGGGGGAATTCATATTTCATTCGTGTGGATAAGCTGCGTGATCTGTATCAACAAAACTAGGGACGCACTCATCTTTTTGACAGCACAATGGGTGCCTTGGTTGGTGCGAGGACCCATGGTCAGGGAGAAGAAAAAGAGATTGGATTTATACCCCACCCTTCACTCAGAGCGGCCTTGGAGAGAACAGCTCTGAAAGAACTCGTGACTGAGCCAAGGTCACCCCAGCAGCTGCGTGTGGAGGAGTGGGGACTCAAACCCGGTTCTCCCAGATGAGACTCCTAACCACTACACCAAACTGGAGATGGGTACAAGGCTCCCCCATAGGTGTCCTGTGCAGACACACAGAGTACCTCTCCCACAAGGTTTGCCAGGGAGGGCCAGGTTACCTAGGCTGCCTAAAGATGTACTAGAAAGAAAGATGTTCAGGGGCTCCCGCTTCCCCTGTCTTTTGCCTTCGCTATCTCTTCCCCCTCCCACAATGGCCTTTTTTTTTTTGAAAGATGCTTCGTGTGTGTACGGTTGCTAAGCAACCTCCTAATGCCTCCTGGGATCTCAGGGATCCAGGCTGGCATTTTTTTAAAAGCTGCTTCTCTGTTTTAGGAGGGGTTTTAAACCACCATAGATATTTTAAATCCCCAGGATTCCCCCCCCCCGCTTCCCCATCAGGTCCTCAAATGCCCTTTTCATTTTCTTCCCCTTCAATTTTCAAACTTCCGGCCTTGGCTGGAAAGGCGGGGAAGAAATTGAATCAATCAATCAATCAATCAATCAAATCATTCTTTGAATTCAGGTTTACGGTACGGAGTAAACTGAAGACATCAAAGCCGAGCACAGTCTCAAAGCAATGAGTTACAAGCAGGGCTCTAGTCGGGGGGGGGCTCTCAGGTACGGAGCTCCGGAAGAGAACCTCTAGGGGGCGGGGCGGTCACGTGGTGAAGCCCCGCCCCCTTCTTTACCCCGCCCTCTGCTTCGATCCTCATTCCGTTTGGGAATGAGGATGAAGCAGGAGGGTAAGTAGCCGGGCCTTCTGACACACTTCCGGTGATGTCAGGGGGTGTGGCCTTCTGTCACTTCCGGTGATGTCAGGGGGCGTGGCATATGCAAATAAGTTATGCTAATGAGTTATGCTAATGAGCTCCGGCAGCTCTTTTTCTACAACAAGACCCCTGGTTACAAGTAATGAGACCTGCACACAGAACATTCTAGAACTATTAACTACCGTGCAAAATCCAATAAGTATAATTCGTGTGGGAAGAGGTATCAGCTTACGCCTGGCATTATCCCATAAGAAATCCGAACAAATATCCTAAGTAGGGTGGGTATCGTATAAAAGGGGGAAAAAATTCTATATTCTGTAAAAGGGAGTAGAACTGATGGTGAAAAAAGGAACGCTGCCAGCCTTGAGAGGTCTCAACAGGAGGCAAGGGCATAGGATGCCTTATAAACAGAGCCAAGTGTGGTAGCTGACATTAGAGGGAAGGAGATAAACAGGTTGCTTACCTGTAACTGATGATCTTCGAGTGGTCATCTGTGCATTCACACCCATGGGATACAGTGCGCCTGCGCTGGATCGATTGGTATTGTAGCAAGCTCTTAATGGATTTTCACGCCCAAACCTCAGGCATGCGCAGGAACCCCACCACGCATGCCCAGAGGGGTGGGCGCGGACATCCCACCAGTTCCGTCAAACTGCCACGAATCAACCCCTAAGAAAAATGTAGAAGCTGACAGCAGCGGGGAAGGAGGGCGGGTGGTGTGAATGCACAGATGACCACTCGAAGATCATCAGTTACAGGTAAGCAACCTGTTTATCTTCGACGTGGTCTCTGCTTCACACCCATGGGAGATTAGCGAGCAGTGACCTATCTGGAGGAGGGTGCTGGCAGGTCATTACTGCGAAGCTGAAGATAAGATGTGACGTCCCATGTTGGTACGAGAGTTCTTCCAGACATCTAGGGCGTAGTGCCTTATGAACGTGTTAGGCGTAGCCCACGTAGCGGCACTGCAAATGTCCATTAAGGAAACTCCCTGGAGGAAGGCAGTTGAGGCTGCAACAGCTCGGGTTGAATGAGCCCTGACAGGGCCAGGCAATGACTCCTTGGCGATAAGGTAGCAGAGGCGATGAGACCTACAATCCACCTTGACAAATGCTGAGCCGTGATGCAAGTTCCCAGCTTTGCTGGGGCATACGAAACGAACAGTTGACAGTCACGTCTCGTTGGACGGGTTCTGTTTAGGTAGAACAGAAGTGCATGCTTTGTATCCAAGGTGTGTAACAGCCTCTCCTCTGGGGATGCCGGAGCTGGGAAGAAATCCGGGAGGAAGACCTCTGCCTGTAGGTGAAATTCTGATACTACCTTTGGCAGGAATGAGATGTCAGGTACGAGGTGGACGCCGTCTGGCAAAAATGAGAAGTAAGGAGTGTCGTGTCTGAAAGCCAGTATTTCTCCAACTCACCTCGCTGAAGAAAAATCCAAAGAGCCTCTGAGGAAAAATAGCCACCAATCTGACCGACGAAAGGAAGGTGCTTCCAGCGCGGCGGAAAGAAAGTAACTGGCGGGATGTCCGTGCCCACCCCTCTGGGCATGCGAGGTGGGGTTCCTGCGCATGCCTGAGGTTTGGGCGCGAAAATCCATTTAGAGCTTGCTACAATACCGATCGATCCAGCACAGGTGCACTGTATCCCATGGGTGTGAAGCACAGAGACCATGTCAAAGATCTTGATCTTGCATAAATTGCAGAACGGGGGCCCAGGTGAGAACCAACTTAGAATAGACTTTGTGGGAGCCAGTTTGTGCTTGGTGTAAAGGGTCAGTGATTCTGGACATTACAAACTCGTCCCATATCTTGCCATACCAGCCATTCAATGTTAGAGGTGTTGAGGATTTCCATACTGTGGTGATTGTTAAAATGGGCAGCAGCCAGAAGAACTGAGATGAGTTCCTTGTGAAACGCCCCTTTCATCAGCATCACGGGCACCAGATGTGTCCTGGCCATCGTCTGGCACCCTTAAGGGGAACGGCATTTAGCCGGGTGCACGGAGCACCTCTGATGCTTCTGACACAGCGCTAAAGGCGCTTAAGTGGAGAATGAGAGAGAGTCTTCCCTCCTCCTGCTATTGCCAGGCTGCTGTGGCTTGCCACAGGAACAGCTCCCAGGCAATGTTCCCTCTAAGCTGTGTTGTGAGCAAAAATTCTACTTTGTGAGCTGCTGGCATTAAAGTTGTGAGCGAGTGATTTGGCAGCTGCATAAATTAGTTTGCTCTAGAGCCCTCCTGCCTGAGGGCTCCAGACAAAAATGGGTGAGCCAGAGGCTAAAAAACGGTGAGCTAGCTCACACTAACTCAGCTTAGAGGGGACATTGCTCCCAAAGGGGCCACTGCTCAGTGACAGAGCTTCTGCTTTGTATACAGAAGATCCCAGGTTCAATCCCTGGCCCTTCCAGCTAAAAGAACCAGGTCTCAGAGGATGAGGAAGACCTCCACCTGAGATCCTGGAAAGGCGCTGCCACACCAATTCCAGAGTACTGAAATTCCCCGCACTGACGTTTTTAAAACTGCGCATTATGTGAAACTTTCCGCAGTAGATTTTTCCTCACCAGGCACAGAAGTTTTCTCCTTTTTACCCCGCTTTTTTGGAAGCCCCAGTGTTAGCGAGTTCCGAAAATGCGGGGTAAGGAGGAGAAAACTTTGGGTCTGCAGCACCTGGTGAGGAAAAATCTACTGTGGAAATTTTCACATAATGTGCAGGTTTAAAAATGTCACAACTGCAGAAATGGTCCCAGTCAGAGCAGACACGACTGACTTTGATAGGCCAACAGTCTCATTCTGGGTAAGGCAGCCAGAGGAAAGGAGGAGGAAAGAAAGGTATGGGGGGAGGTGTCTCCATTTTGGCGATACACTCCGAGCCAGAGAAGAACTCAAGGCTGAAATGCCTAGACTGCATTAAAGTCGGGCATTATGAGTCACTCAGTGGTTCTGTGCTCAAAATCAGGGAGCTCTAATACTTCGACAGCACCTCTCCCCGGCCGGCCCTCCAAAGCCCCCATACGACACCAGACCCTCCGCTGAGCAAACAGCCCCACTCACCCAAACTCTCTGTAATAGATGTGGAACGACAAATAGATCAGGTAGGTCAGAAACATTCGAAGCAGCAGCGTCTCATAAGGGGAGTGAATCTCTTCAAGAGACATTTTATCTGCAAACGCAAACAAGGACCAAAAAGAAAGGAGGCAAATGGTATAAATCAGATAGGGTACACACGGTTGAGAGATGACCGAAAGAAACCCTCAAGTCATGCACCACACACAGTGAATATCCCTGTCATCCAGATGTGTGTACTAAATGCTCAACCCTGCCACATTAACCAGTAGGGTTGCCAACCTCCAGGAGGTGGCCGGAGATATCCTGGGATGACAGCTGGTCTCCAGGTGACAGAGATAAGTTCACCCAGAGAAAACAGCCGCTTTAGAAGGTGGACTCTATGGCATTATAAGCCCATTAGAGTCCGCACACTGAGCGACTACACCAAACTGGCTCTTTTATGGAAAAGCAATAATTAACAAATACTGAACAAAAATATATATCATTACGAGAGCAATGTTGCAATGCACCCTGTACACTTAAGCTGCCGTACATCATTTATTTAAAAGAATAGAGCTGGGACAGTGATATTCAGGCAGCATTTCTGTGGCCTCCTCCACCACAAACAGCAGCCTGGATTCAAACTGCCCTCCTAGATGGAAGCTTTTAATCTTAAAACAAGAAAAAGATACAGGAGACCAGTGCTCCTCTAAGCTGAGGTAGTGTGAGCTGGCTCACCGTTTTTTAGCCTCCGGCTCACACATGTTTGTTTTAGCTCAGGAAGGATGGCGACAGAGCAAACTAATTTATGCTGTAGCCAAATCGCTCGCACACAACTTTAATGCCAGTAGCTCATAAAGCAGAATTTTTGCACACAAGACTCCACACATCTTAGAGAAGAAGAGGAGATTGGATTTATACCCCGCCCTTCATTCGGAGTCCCAGAGCGGCTTACAAACTCCTTTCCCTTCCCCTCCTCGCAACAGATACCCTGTGAGGTAGGCAGGGCTGAGAGAGCTCTTTCCAGAACTGCCCTTTCAAGGACAGCTCTGCCAGAACTATGGCTTGTCCAAGGTTCATCCAGCAACTGCAAGCGGAGGAGTGGGGAATCAAACCCGGTTCTCCCAGATTACAGTCTGCACACTTAACCAACCACTACACTAAACTGGCATTTGGTGTAGCATTGCAGGAGAGGGAGCATTACAGGAGACCCTAATCATGAATTCCCCAGGTCACTTCTGGTTTGGCCCTCAGTGTTGAGGATCAGACAACATAAATGTGCTCTAGTATGCTGGTACTTACCTTTAAAGCCCTATATGGCCAGGGTCCGACATACCTGAGGGACCGCCTTTCCCCATACATACCCCAGAGAGCACTACAGTCCGGGGCCCAACATCGATTAGTGTTCCCAGGTCCTAAGGAGGCCAGGCTTGTGGCAACCAGGGCCAAGGCCTTCTCAGTGGCGGCTCCTACCTGGTGGAATGAGCTCCTGGAGGAGATCAGGGCCCTGCGAGACCTCTCACAGTTCTGCAGGGCCTGCAAGACGGAGCTCTTCCGCCAGGCTTTCAATTAGGAGCCGCCACTCCCACCACCACCAACTATCTCATGGCAATAACGGGTAATGGGATGGCCCATTAGAAAGATCTAGTCACAGTATTGCAATGGGTCGGTAACACTGAAGCGGGCTTTTGGATTAACATCTATAGGTCACCATCTTGATCCGATCACTGAGCACTTTATTACTGTTAAATATACTTGTTTTATTTTGTTTTTAATGTTTTATACTGGCACATGTTGCCCTTGTTCGTGGGCCGCCCTGAGCCCGATCGCAGGGCGGGCAGGATAGAAATGCAATAATGAATAAATAAAATAAAATTGTGACCGATTCATCGCAGCCCCGTGAAGTTCCGCCTCATGGGGTTATCAAGGCGAGAGATGAACAGAGAGGGTTTTGCCACTGCTTTCCTCTGCAGAGCAGCCCCTGACTGGCTCAGTGCTTTCCCATCCAACTCTTAACAGGGAGGCCCTTGCTCACCTTCCAGGCTCTGGAGAGATCAGGCGAGAGGGGGCTATTCAGGCTGCTATCTGGAGACAGGGCCGCAGAAGACGCAGCTGGGCACTGCGAGCTTACTGAGTGATTTGTGAGCTAATTTGGGAAGACATCAAATGTGTCCAACAGGGAAAAAAATAAAAAATCACTCATTCAGGTCCCAGATCCCCAGCTCCTTTCCCTGCAGCCATGAATGGTTAAATACAGAAGACTTGGAAGTCTACAGAAACATCCCCACCCACCATCCCAAGTTTGCCCAAGTACTTTGGATCTTCACACCCCTCACGCTCAACAGAAATATTCCGAACCCAACAAACTGCACCTCAGGCCCTCAGTTGTGTTTATGGCTTTGTCACTCAGTCACAACCATTGTAAGAGTGGGCAGACAACCCATGCACGGGGACTACAAACCGTTCAGGATCCGATCCATGTCAGCAAGGGTCACGTTGCAGTGATGGAAGCGGCAGTCCTTTAAGAACCGCCAGAACTGAAGCTTGGTCATCAGGAAGGTGTTGTCAAGAGAGCGGTCATGCCCTAAGCTGCTGTAAAAGGTGTAGATTTTCCTCAGTTCCGAGATATACCTCAGCACGGCAAACTCCGTCTGCAGAAAGCAGCAAATAAAATCACCTCAGACAGTCGCCATCACTCATCAGTCAAGCAGAGGGGATTTGGGGACCTGAAGTGGGAACATCACAGGGGAGAGCCAGTTTGGTGCAGTGGTTAAGTGTGCGGACTCTAATCTGGGAGAACCGGGTTTGATTCCCCACTCCTCCACTTGCACCTGCTGGCACAGCTGTCCTTGACAAAGAGCAGTTTGTGTCAGAGTTCTCTCAGCCCCACCCACCTCCCAGGGTGTCTGTTGTGGGGAGGGGAAGGGAAAGGAGTTTGTAAGCCGCTCTGAGACACCTTTGGGTAGTGAAGGGCGGGGTATAAATCCAATCTCTTCTTCTTAACATTCTGGGCTGTCCGAGCCTAGAAAAATGCCCAGGAATTGTGGCTGCTCTTCAAGTGCAAAAAGGAATAGGGTCGCTTGGCACTCCGGCCCCTGGGATCAGCAAGTACTATAAAGCCCCCAGTTTGCCCAAATCTGGTAAATATTAGGAGACTGTTTGTCTGCTCTTGGTTGATAAATGGAGCAGTATCTCTGCCCATTGTGCATCAAGTGGTGCATTAAAACACAGCTTTTCTAGCTGTAGCTTTTAAGTTCCTTCCTTCGGTTCAGTTCAGCAACAGATAACAGGGATCCCGCAATGCTCCCTCTAAGCTGTGGAGTCTTGTGAGCAAAAATTCCACTTTGTGAGCTACTGGCATTCAAGTTGTGAGCGAGTAATTTGGCTACAGCATACATTAGTTTGCTCTGGAGCCATCCTTCCTGAGCTAAGACAAAAATGTGTGAACCAGAGCTGAAAAAACTACAAGTTAGCTCACACTAACTCGGCTTAGAGGGAACACTGATTCCCAGGTTGAATTCACTGTTCTGGATCTTGCTACTGCATTATCCGCTTTAAGCTCTGAGACGCAGCCACGAACAGTGCAAAGTAGGTGACCTATAAATCAGAAATCCTTTTCTTTTTTTGCCATCAATTCACAATCAAGTTATGGTGACCCCATAGGGTTTTCAAGGCAAAAGACTAACTGAGGTGGTTTGCCACTGCCTGCCTCTGCATAGCAAACCCCAACTTCCTTGGGGGTCTCCCATCCAAATCCTAACCAGGGCCAACCCTGCTTAGCTTTCATGATCTGACCAGATCGGGCTAGCCTGGACTATCTAGGTCAGGGCATCCTTTATATACTTTACCAAATATACTCTGTGGTATCTGTGCAGGGTGTGTTAAGGATGGGAGTTGCAAAATATGTAAGAAAATGAATTAATATTCAATAATGGGGCCAGAGAGGGTCAAGTGCCTGTTCTATGGCAGAAATGGGGGGCTTGTGGGTTTCTGATTCCCATTTCTTGATAGAAATAGGCTGGGCGCATCTGCTCAGTGCATCCTGGTGCTGACATGAAGGCTACTGAAGACAACATGCACCTGATGAAAGGTCAGCCAGGGTGGGGACTTAACACATGTGAAAGCTGAATACGCCTAGAGCACTTCTGAGAAAATCTACCCACCTAAGGGAAGAAGTATGCCTCTTTGAACATCTGAAAGGCTCTCATTCACTCAGTGCAGACAGTCAGTCCCTTATAGCTGTTCTGTGGCAAGAGGCAGAAATTAATGCCTCTGAGGCCCGCCGTTTGCTCTGTGAGAGAGGCACAAACTATGATCCTCCTGAGATGGGACTGGTTGAACTGGAGCTTCTCTTTCAAACACACACACGCACACACACTCAGTTCCATCTTACTTACTTCTGCAACCTGTCCTAGTGGCCAACTGTTTGGAAAGGGGGGGAGACTATCCTAGACTGACAGTGTGGTGTAGTGGTTAGAGTGTCAGACTGGAATCTGGGAGATCCAGGTTCGAACCTCCACTCTGCCATGGAAGCTAGCTGGGTGACCTTAGGCCAGTCACACACTCTCAAACCTAACATACCTCACAGGGTTGTTGTGAGGATAAAACGGAGGAGAGCAGAATGATGTAAGCTGCTCTGGCTCCATGTAGGGGAGAAAGGTGGGGTATACATGCAACAAAGAAATAAAGTGGACTCTTGATTTGCTTTCCAAAGAGACAGAAGGAAAATTGGTCTCTATGGACTTCAGTACAACTTTTCCAGTATTTGAAAAAAGTTACCCAGTTTTTCCCTCTACTTTTAACATCCTTGTTGTACACTCTTTTCCCCCCCTCCCTCCCTATTTAGTACCAGGATTTTTTTATTTTTTTTAAATAGCAACATGCAAGCAATTTACCTGTTTGATTTCCTCCTCCCTGTCTTTTTCGGGAAATATAGCCAACAAGGTCGATATGTCTATTTCAATGGTTGAGCCCAACACAGGCAAACTTCCTGGGCCGTTGACCACTTTGATACTTTCTTCATAACGGGGGGGGGGGGGGGGGGGGGGGGGGGGGAGAGACAAAAAGCCCAATTTATTTATTCCTCGTTTTCCAAAGGGAAAAAAACAGACGATGGAATCATGTAAGAACTACCTTTCAGTGGCACATTTGGAAAGTCAACTACTATACTCTCTTCTGGGAAGAGGTGATCTGACTAGAGTTACCCAGGGCTTTTTTTTTTACTTTTTATACTGAAAACTCATAAACTTTTAAACATTTTTTAAAGAATTATGTTGAAGAGGTTCTGGAACTCCATTCCGGCATGTTCCCCCAGAAAAAAAGCCCTGGCAGTTACCCGTGCCTTAGCCGCCACCAAGCTTGATTCCCACAGTGCTGTGTACCTGGGACTGCCTCTGCCCACAAACTGGTACAGAAGAGACCCGCCAGTATGCTGACTGGGAAGCACCATATCATGCCACTATTGAAACATTTTCACAGTTTGCCAAGAGCGTTTTCTGGGCACCGGTGAAAACCCTGGTATGAAGCCCTGAATGGTTTGGGATTGAGCAGTCTCCAAATGGTATCCTTCCGTTTCAATATGATCAGGAACCAAGATCTTCATCAAAGACCATTTTCTGGGAGTCCCATCTCATTAGAGATCAGGTGGTGGTGCTGTCTCTGTGTCAGGCTCGGGTTGTTTTATTGCCATTCAAAACTCCCTGATGTATTTTCCCCTGCTTTAATGTTTTTCCCCCTTAGAGTGTATTCTAGTAAGTCTATCTTTACCCTCGCCTGCCACCACATTCCTAAGGGGAGGGGAGTGAGAGTATGCATGAGAATGTGTCCATAGGAGTAGACGCTTACAGTTGTAACCCTTCTATGGAGCCCCAAAAATACATTGTTTCACACAGGAAGATGTCCTTGGAGAAACATCTTTGATTAGCTAGAGGAGGGCCCTTAATCCTATGGTCCGAGTAGATTGCTGACGTGTATGAATAAATAAATAATAAATAATCTTTCAATCCTTGCAGAGCTGCTGGCTCCGAGCGATTTACAGTTACTCATTTCACAAGGGACTAACAATGCTTTATAGGGGTAAGGGAGGACAACACATATAATCTTTACATAGCACACGTTTTGCAGCTGACAGGGATTTGTTCAGTTGCAACTCAGACGTGATCCGGACGGCATTTTTCCCACTCGGCTTGGCTTGGCTGGATGACGTCAGCTCTTCCTCTCCAGGACTCTTCGGCTCGCAGCTCCATACTGCCACCGCCAGGCCGGAACGGCCCACTATAGGCTTCTTCATGCCGAAGAGATCTTCTAGGCTTTCGATCTTGCGAGCCGAACCTTCCGTTCGCTGGCTAACACCTCCCCCACGGGGGGGGGTGTTTGGTGTGCCCACCCTCTCTAAGGAGTGGTACCCATTTTATCTACTCGCCAAAGCTTTCGAACCGCTGGGTGGACGGCGAGCTGGGGACAAGGCTGGTAGCTCACACCAGCGCGGGGCTAGAACTGACAGCAGTTCTGTTCAGCTCAGATGTTACTTGTAACCAGAGGATAAATCCCCTGTGCCACCGCTCCCCCCGTGTGGAATGTGTGATTGTAACTATATGCACCTTTCCCGCCTTTGCACCTCAGTTCTGACAAAAGAAGCTATATGTATAAATGCCTAAACAATGCCTTACAGGCCCGAGAGATATCCAGCTGTCCTCAATCAGAGCCAGGGTGTTTTCCGCCCCGGCTCCAACCGGGTGGAACTCTCTGCCGAATAACATCCATGCCCTGCGGAACCTGATGCAGTTCCACAGGGCCTGTAAGGCAGAGAGATGTTCTGCCAGGCATTTGACTGAGGGCAGTGATGGGCTCCATCGGTCTGGCATTCTCACCCCTTGCCCCCGTGAGGCCGGTGGCACCATTAGGAAAAAATGTTAACACCACCTTTTGGTTACTGCTGTGTTTTATGGGTTTTCATTTGTTTTTAATTCTGTTTATATGATACTAAGTTATACATCGCCCTGAGCCTGGTTTCTCCAGGGGAGGGTGGTTTAAAATCAAATTTAATAAATAAATAATAATAAATTAATGTATCTATTTTGATATTTGTATGGTACCTTGCAGGCTATTTATTTTTTCACTTCATGTATAGTCTGCCTTCCTCACACATATACACAAGAAAGGTTGGAGGGACAAAACTGAGGGCATTTAACCAAAGATCCATCTAGTCCATCATGCTATTTCCCACAGTGGCCAAACAGATGCCTCCAGGAAGCGCCCCCCCCCCCACTCAGGAGGAAGATAATGGCTCCTCCCTCCCCTACAGCTGGTACACTCACTCTGAATATGGTTCTGCCATTTAAGGCAGCTAACATAATTCTTTCATGAATTGCCCAGTCCCCTTTAAAACCCATCTCAGCCAATGGCCACCTTCAGATCTTTTGACAATGAATGTGACAGATTACTTTACGCCCTGCATGGAGAAGACTCACACGCACGCCCGGGAATAAGACTGCTTGTGCTGCTGAGTTCACACGAACACATGGAACGGCCTTCTCCTGGATCGGACTGCTGAAGTCAGTCTTGCCTGCTCTGACTGGCAGCTGCCCTCCAAAATCTCGGCCTGAGGCCGTTCACATCATCAGCTGCCTGGTCCTTTCAATTGGGAGATGGCAGGGATGGAACCTGGGGCCTTCTTTTTTTTGTAATTAACATTTTATTGAAATATTTAGAGAACATACAATAATAACAAACACATGTACAAAGATAACAACATGTAGTGGGAAGAATTTTTCCAGCGAATACAGAAATATAAAATGTGTAATCATAGTACAAGAAACTGATATCACATAATGTACTAATCTGTGCAAACTTTGTAATTTCAGGAGTAGATATAATACCGACCAACACATCCAGTTGACTTCCTGACCTCTCTTTTGGGAGGTTAATTAAAGAATATGTTCTTTGGTACAGAAGTTAAACGCAGGCCAAGTGCTTAAACATAATTGTGCTGATTGTAAAGTAAAAATAATTGAGATGTGATTAGGCTTGCCAAGTCCCCCTGGGGGGCGGGGAAACCACCGCCCCAGAGGCCCGTTCCCCACCACCGGTGGATCGGGCCCCGGGGGGAACCCCACCCCCAAAGTACGTGACGTGCACGTCACCCGGAAGTGATGCGACCACGCCGGGCGACGTGGTTGCAGTGCGCACGTGCGCACTCCAGGACCAAGCTGGGAGTCCCCCACCTTGGCAACCCTAGATGTGATATATAATACTAACGCAGGTGCAGCAATACCATAAGAGTAGTCTTTCTATGTTAATTAAATCCATTTGATATAACTTTTCCATGAGGGGGAAATGAATTCTTCTGACTCTACGAAATTCAGAACTGGGAACCATTTCGCAGTAGTTAGATACCCAAAACCTGGGGCCTTCTGCACGCCAAGCAGAAGCTCTGCCACTGAGCCACAATTCGTACCATGGGTGAAGTTCACTATGCCTGACTTTGCTGATGCTCACTTATTATTACCATATGTGTTTCACAAATAAATCATGGACAAACAAGTTCCTCTATAAATTACTGGGTTAGTATATGCTTATTTTTACCCTCCTGTTGCAAGTCAATCCACTCACCGGTGCCAAAGGGACTTGGAGTGCAGATGCCACTCAGGTTCTGCATGTCCATGTCATCCAGCTGAAAAGCTGGGTACTCCGCTATATGATCGTCTATAAATTCACCTTCATACACACGGCCATTCTTGAACACAAGCTTGCCCTGGAAGGGGGGGGGGGGGAAAGCAAAAAGTGGATCAAACCTACAGCCTGATTTACAGACAGCCCCTATTTGTGTAGCACAATGAAGCAAGATGCTGTTACTATTGCATCATTCACATTCTGTATTAACAATATACATAATAAGCAATTAAATTAGGAAAGTATCCAGTTTTCAAGGGTTCCAGTATACCTAAAAGAGTTCAGCCATCCACAGAAATGGAAAGCCAGAGATAAGGAAAACACTAAAAGAGCTCTGCCTTCCCTCCCTCAGACTTGAAAACAGCTATTCCAACCGTGGACAAGTCGACAGCTTTCTTACCAGTGTTCCCTCTAAGCTGAGTCAGGGTGAACTAGCTCACAGTTCTTTAGCTTCCGGCTCACACATTTTTGTCTTAGCTCAGGAAGGATGGCTCTAGAGCAAACTAATTTATGCAGTAGCCAAATTGCTTGCTCACAACTTTAATGCCAGCAGCTCACAAAGTAGAATTTTTGCTCACAACACTCCACAGCTTAGAGGGAGCATTGTTTCTTACCATGCTGTGCTTTTTATTGAAAACCCACTCTCCGTCGTACATGGCTCCGCTGGCAAAGAAGAACTTCCCACGGCCGTGGCGATCCCCGTTGACAAAGTTCCCGACATATTCATTCCTCAAGGGATACTGTGAACCAGGTATTCTCTTCAGATACCAAGTGTGAGTGCCGTACCCATGCTGAAAAAGATATTTTAAGATATTGGGAGACCTTTTCAGCATGCTCTAATTAGATGAACAGCTGGTCAATTGGCCGTAACGATAAATTTGATTTGATGAACAGCATCAAAATTCACCGTGTGGTTTGCAAACATTTTAAGACTTTGTTGAAAAGACATCTCTGGGTGAAGTAAAAACAGCCCTGTCCGCCATAGGACCTTTGTTGAATGAAAACATACTTTAGGATGTGCTAGTTTGGAACATTCCTTGTCTCTGTGAAACCTGATGCGCAAGAAGGTAGTCCTCTTCAGCTCCTCTTAATAGGTGAGATATTGAACCTCGTCTGCCAGGTACTACCTCCTCCCTTTTCCACTGGCACTTTGGGCTGGAAAAATTAAACCATCAGAGACAACCAGCAGGTGCTGTTTCTCTAAGGCCAAAGTGACCTTGACAGGGAATAAAATACATTTCCAAGTCTGAAATCAGCAGGCTTTTGTCAGGGTTTGTAAGACTAGCATACCTCTCCCAACTCCATCTATTTCATAGAAATACAGCTTTTTGCTATTTTGTATGCCTATAGTGTCTTCTCATGATTTCCTTTCTTTTCATTCAGAATTTTGTTTGTAAGCCACCTAGAATGGTTGGAGAGGTGGGATGTAAAATGCACCACTCAAATTATAGAGGGGGCAGAGGAGGTCTGACTCACCCAACTTTTTGGGATGGTCCCCTTTGCTACTGTTTCTAGAAAGATATATTGGAGGGGGGATGATATGGCCATGATTCATTAAAGTCTCAGCCCCTCCCCAAAGGAGATACAAGTTCTGGGCATGTACTAAGCTGTTTCAAAGTTCGAGCCCTACCTGTATTCCGTTCACCCACTGTCCTGTATATTCCTGGTTTGTTGTCAACCACCGCATCCGACCTTCGCCGTGGCGCACGTCTCTCTCCCACTGGCCTTCGTAGATATTGCTAGACTTATAGCTATTAGGGGAACAAATCAACAAGAAAGCCAACTGTGAAATGGAATCTTGTTATTTCCCCATTGCTACAAATTATTTTAAATGGCTATGTGATTATTTCAAATTTACATAAAATACTGTGGGAATTTTTAAAATATATTCTTCCTTATAATTTCTATTTTTAGATTGGAAATTGTGAGAGCACATTATAGGGAAATAGTGTTATTGGTAATGTTATAATATTATAATGATTTACTTAGATTTATTAGTTCATTTTTAAATATCGTCTTCAATATTGGTAAAAAAAGTGCCTCACCCTTATTCCTTCCCCCCCCCATACCCTTTCCCCCATACTCTTTTTTAAAAACTGAAATAAAAAATATTTTTTTAAAAGCAAGCCAACTGTGCCATAGTTAGGTTGGTATTAACACTATCAAGCAAGATGGGTTTTAAATAGACCAACAGCAGTTTTATACAGGGGTGTTTTAATCTCTTTTCAATTAAGCAAAAGGGGCTTCTGCCTAAAATGCTGGAGTTCCTATTAGAGTTATGCATAAACCTCACTTCCTGACACTTCTGCCTCTTTTGGCAGCCATTTTGAGGTTGCGCCCACCACACTGTGTCAGAATTTTACAGGTCAGCCACAGGCTGAAAGGTGTTGGGGACCCCTGCCCTTAAGATGTAGCGGCTGGCACGCTTGATGTGAACTGAGGTCTAGGCTGATGTGAAGCTCACCACAGCCCTGTCATTCTTCCTCAATCTAACCAATCTGTTCTGAGAAATGGGGGGGGGGGGTTTGAATCTATGCTACATGGAGGAAGGGTGGAATGTTGACATACTAATAATCCGAAGATATTAGTTTCTTACAGTTACGAATGCAAAAATGCAACCAAAAAAGGAGGGCTGGGGGGGGGACGACACTTACCATCTAATCCCCCATCCACTTTTGATATTGTTTACAAAGTCACCTTCATACCAGGAAGAGCCCTCCCGGTTGTAATAAATGGTGCCCTAAAAAGTAAATTGCATGAACACTTTAACAAACCAATGCTGAGGCACTGACACTTTTAATCATTTCACGCGTGCTGAATGGGCGGTCACCATTCCTGGCCCTTACGTGTTTCATCCCGATAATCTCGATGCTTCTCCCAGCACGGTTTTGTTACCTTGCCATGTCTTTTGCCTTCAAACCAGTGGCCGACATACGAAACGGGGCAGACGCCCGACCTAAACATGCCAAAGCCATGCCTGATGCCGTTCTTCACCTCGCCTTCGTAGACACTGCCGTCGGGCCAAGTGTAACTGCCATGATGCATCTGCACGTTCTTCACAAAGTTTCCCTGAAGGGATGAATGCACCAAATACAGACTGACAGCTCAAACAAAAAGGACTGTACTGTTTTGCCTAGAAAAAGATAACAGATGGAAGGCCCTTTCTGGGTGGACAATCGACTTGAAAATCTCAACAATGCTCACCAAATATTGCCTTCCAGGATATCACAGTGGTGATGAAAATTACTCAAAATCCAGACAATCTGGACAAACCCCAATGCCTGGAAGTCTAAACTGTCCTCATTGGATAAAGGACTGAGAAGGCACTGTAGGCTCACGCATTCTCTTTGGTCCCCCTCACTACTATGTGAACTCCCATTGGGGTAAAGACATAAACCACGCCTCTCCATCCCCTGTGTCACAGTACTGATCGGAGCCTCCTATGACTGCTGTTTCAGGAGAAGAATAGCTTGGGGGTTTTGATCGTTGAACTCCCAGCAACACATCCATGTTGAACCAGAGAGCCCATCGTGCTCAGGTAAGAGGTTTCCTGACTTTGGCCTTTAGAACGATCAGCTGTAACAAAGCTCTACGTCATGCAGGCTCCTTACCTCGTACTTCACACCATCAGCCCACGTATAAGTTCCTCGTCCATGCATGAGGCCTTCTGAAAACATGCCCTACAAAATGGAAAACAAGCTCAGTGGGTTTTTTTGTTTCTGTTCTGCATTTTGGACAC
>NW_015175980.1:189854-207266 GCF_001447785.1 Gekko japonicus
AAGTCCTGCAACCATCAATAGCAAAAGAACCCTCCTTTTAACTCTGATACCAAACCTTGGAACAAATACTTTTCTTATCCTGAACTGTTCCTCTACTCCAAAGGTAGGTAACAAAGTTAGACTGTAGTCCACCAAGAGGATCGCTGGCCTCTGTGTGGTGGATCTCATAGTGCTTACTTGAATTTTAGTGAGAATGCCGCTGGACTAAATACCTGACCCAGTAAGGGATCTATCTTCTGGTGCCCTTCAGTGAGAATTGGGATCACTTAATGCAAATGAGTGGTGCCTTAAGGGATTAGTGAGACCCAATATGCACTCTCGCTTTCAAAACTCATCAGAACTTCAGGGACTCTACCTAAAAATATAGAATGTGCCAGACTGTTCTAATATACGAAACTCAACTGTGGTCAGAGCCAAATGCCCAACCTGATTTCAGGAGGTAACTCTGTGTTCAAATGGTTAAAGATTTAACTAGGATCCACAATGTACCCTTAGTGGTCTCACTCACATAGGTAATTTGCTGAATGACCCGGTTTTTGGCTACCGTACATAAATGCTATTTCACACCTGTGGGGCTCTGGGAACAGCAGACATGACCTGAGACTCCCTCAGTGCTGAGACAAGAAATATTTTTAGAGCAACTTATCAGAAAGATGCACAATTGGTGCAATGAACAACCAACCACTAATTGTTATTGCAGCTTGTACTCGGGGCCTGGCTCCTCCTGTATCCCTTATATGAAAAAGCAGTAACTGGCCATGTTCCTGAAAGCAGCATATCAGTGTTGCAAAACTGCCATCGAGCACACTATTGAAAAATACAGTGTTCTGACCCCCTCCCCAAAGAAAATCACCACAGGAGGGAAAAGTCATCACATGAGATCATTTCCCCAGTCCAAGGGATTAAACCAGACCATTACACTTAATGCCTGTCAAGATAATGTACATACCCCAGCATTATACTCACTTGGTATAGATTTCCTCCTTGGAATTTCGCTAGTCCTTCTCCCTCATACAATCCATGGACTTTTTCTCCTTCATAGCTACAGAGAAAACAAGCTAAAGATGAAAGCTAACAATGAATAAGTCAGTATAATGAGTAAACAAAACGCTTATGAGCATGGATGAGGAATGTAAATAATGAAAGCACCTTTTCTTACAACAGTGCTGTGGGATGAAGCTACGCTTAGTATTTTTTTTTTTCATTTGTGCAGTTCTCACAACACTTTCTTCGACCCAAACAACCCTTCTCCTGATACAGCTTTCTTTTAAATGTGCATTCAAGCAGCAGGAAGGAGTTTGGAAGGAAGCTTTATTTGTTCAAGTTATATCTTGCCTTCCTTCCATAAAACGCAAGGCAGAATACATGGGGTTTTCTCCCATCACACCATTGACTGGATTCAGATTCCTTTAGCTTTAAGCAAGGTTGTCAAATGACGCACTATCAGCTGTTAAATTGTACAACTAGGATCTGAGGGACCTGTGTTCAAGTCGCCCACTCTTCCAGAAAGCTTGCTGGCCGACTTTGGGCCAATCACACTCTCAGCCTACCTCACAGGGCTGTTGCAAGGATAAACTAGAGAATCCTAGAACAATGCCTTGAGAGCCTCCTCCTAAGCAAATGCAATAAATACCCGTTTTCAAGCAGCACGTATGAATTTGACCTCAGAGCATGACCCAAAGCAAGCTTCCGGTTTTACCATTCTACAATGAGTCGGGTGAGAACGGGCTCTTCGTATTCCACCGGTTCAACGGGTGGGGGCTCTTCAAAGGGTTTGGGCTCTTCCTGGGGTCCTGAGCTGGCCTGCTGATCCTCAGCCTGACCGCCAGGCACTGCCATGGAGTGCAGAGAAACAGCAGACTCCCGAACAGGTTCATGGACGACAGCCAGGGCTCCTTTCTCTCCCTTTTTGCCATTTTTCTTCTTATCTTTGCCCATTGCTGCTGCTAAAATTAGACCAAAATCAAGGTTTCCTGCAGTCTGACAGCTCAAGCAGGGAAAGAAAAGAGAGAGATAACAATGTCGACCAAAATTCACTCCCAGTTAACATAAATAGAATTCCACACAAAATCATCCCAACACACACACACTTTTCTCTCTAGCTGCTGCCAAAAGGGTGCCTCTCTCAGGCATGGAAATGTTATACCCATCTCTTACTTACAAAAGTAAAAACTACTACTAAAAGGTCTTCTTTTTGAACTCCCGCTACACTTCTGGGCAAAGAGTACAGTTAGCAGCAGGCAGCAACTGTTGCCATAGCAACCACAGTCACAGCCAGGGAAGGGAGCTCCAGAGCAGCCGTTGGTGTTTTTTTTAAAGAGGCCACCCTCCTGTTACCCTCCTCTCCATAGAATTAGGTTAATTCTTCCTAATTAGTACTCAAGGGCTTAAGTCCTAACCCCTCCACCCAACCCAATATTGCTTCACATGTGGGGGGAGAGGGAATGTGAACATTTAGACTTTTTACTCCACAGTCTTAAAGTGCTAAGGAAATCAGCATAGCTGAAGTTAGCATCCCACAAGGCTCTGAGGGAGTGGAGCGAGGTTCAAATCCCTAGCTCATGAGGGACCTCTTTCTCTCAGTCTAGCCTACCTCACAGGGTTATTGTTATTGTGAGGATATATGAAGGAAGAGAGAACAATATGGTATATTGCTTTGGGTCTCCATTGGAAAGAAAAGCTGGGAATAGATCTACCTAAATAAATAGAACAACCTACCTAAATAAAGAGAAATGGCTATCACCAGTTTCAGCTATTGTGAATGACATGAATTGACTTAGCTGAGCCCGAAATTGCTCAGCCACTGTTGGTGTTGATCAGCAGACCAGGGAAATTGCACTGATTACTAACGTGGTATCTGTACTTTTACTCCCTCTTTTTGAACTTTACATAATTACATCCCGCTTGTGTTTCATCGCTTTCTAACAGGGCTATTTAAGTTCTTCATATATAAATGTTTTCCATGCTATGACCCCCTCCTCGCATCTGACAAAGCGGACTCCAGCCTGCAAAAATTAACTCTTTTAAACTTTACAGAGCCAGAAGACTCCCATTTATTTGGGTTGCAACAGACTAACCCAGCTGCTTTTTTGGAATCATTGCGTCTCTACACGGTGTTACTCTTCTGTAAGCCTGTATTTTGTATGTCTACGATGTATACTGAGCTCTTTTCAATGCAGCTGATGAAAGAGATGAAAGAGATCCACACAGGCATATGATGCAATTAATCTGTCAGCCATCAAAGTGCCACAAAATTATGTGTGTTTTTTAGGAGCAAAGGCAGGTTGTAGCTGAGGGAAAGGCCCTCCGCACATGTTCAGTGCCCCTGTCCCTTAAAATGGTTACAGTACAACAGAACAAGCAGAATCCTTGAAGACACACTGAAGACACACTGTAATGCATTCTGTATGGGGAAATCCTTTAATAAGAATTCAAAGAACTTTCATGTAAAAAAATATTTTTTAATTTATTTTTTATGAAACTAAAAAAGCCACCCACATAGACAAGACTATCTACATGACAAGGATTAATTTACAAGTCATTTCCAGTACAGATGATTTGATAGGAGACAACTTACAACTTACATCTTGTTATCTACTGCACTGGACTGTCTCCAGTCTAGAAGGCAAATGGATCTGTCTTTTACAGCTGGTCCATGCTCAACAGGTTGAGTTGTCAGAATTTGTCAGAACCTAGAAAGCCTTCAAAAGCAGAGTGCAGCGGTGTCCCCCCCACTCCAGAATTTTGGGATGGAGCAGCACATATCCCCCCACCCTTTACCAACTGCAGCTCCTTCTCACGGCATTCATTCATGTCAAAGAGGAAAAGGAAGCGGAACTGGGGAAGAAAGCTCACAGCCCCTCATCCTCCCAACATCTTCAGTACAAAATAATATGAAATGAAGGCAGTAAAATTAAATCTTCACAAAATGCTGCAATATAGCTTGAGCTGGTCCTGGACCCAGCAAAATGGGAACAAAGAGAAGCAAAGGGTCTGTACTCTTGCAGAGGGACATGAATAAAAGCTCTTTTACGCTGATGCAACGGGTAAGACTTTGAGCTGAACTGGGGGCCCTGTGCCACAGAGACCTGGATCTGAAGATTCTGTGGCTATGTTGGCACACTGCTGAGAAGACCAGGGAACAGAACATTGATCTTTCACACACACCACTGTCACACACACCATTACAGGATACGGCTGCCTTCATAATCAAGCGGATTTTTTAAAAAATTAGCTACACAAAATTGAGGTTTAAAAGCTTTAGCCTTGGGGACAAGTTCATGATCAAAGAGAATTCCAAAATTAGTCACAATGAAGTAAATGTTTGGGTTTTTAGAAGGCAGATGAAAGGCTTGCTATTCTTGTGAAACCATATCCAGGTTGGCTATATGCCTTATGGTCGGCCTTCCATGCGGACAGTTCCAAGGGTGCTCAATCTCACCCATGTGGGTGACCAGTTTCTTCATCTCCTTTATATCCAGCGCTGTTCCAATCATGATCTGGGGAAGGAAGGTGGAGAGAAAAAACTGTAACAAAAAATGCCACATTTAATTCTGTTATCCTTGTAGGCGAATGTCTGGACCCAGGGTTCCCCAGCGTGGTGCCCATGGGCACCATGACACTCACTAGCACTTCCCTTGATACCCACCAAGCATCTGAGAAAGTGGGCAGGGCCACTGTAAGGCAGGCCTTGTTATTGGCTGCCCTCATTCAAATTAAAGGGTTTTGCAGTCAGAGGATAAGGAAGACCGGTAAGCATCTGGGCATTCCTTAGTCAGTGGGTAGTTCCATTTCCTCTTCAAGATTTCTTCCTTTCCAGAGGTGTAAGGAGGGAACTATTCAATTTGGCTCTGCATCCCTTGGCAGCCATTTTGGAGTGGTACTCACCACCCCCTCTCAAAATTCCAAAGGTTTCTGCAGGCTCAAAAAGACTTGGAGACCCCTGGTCTGGACTGTACCACTTTCAACCTAGGGATCATGGCTTACAAGGCTTCATACAGAAAAATCTTGTGCAGAGAGAAAACTAGGTTGAAGGCTAAGCCACAACCTTGCTACCTGGGAACCAGTTTACTATGTTTTGGTTTGGTATAGCAGTTAAGAGTGTGGACTCTAATCTCGGAGAACCGGGTTTGATTTCCCACTCCTCCACATGCAGCTGCTGGCGTGACCTTGGGTCAGTTACAAGTTCTCTCAGAGCTGTTCTCTCAAGAGCAGTCCCTGAAAGAGCTCTCTCAACCCCATCTTCCTCACAGCGTTTCTGTTGTGGGGAGGGGGAGGGAAAGGAAATTGTAAGCCGCTCTCTGAGTGAAGGGCAGGGTACAAATCCAGTCTCCTCTTCTTCCTTTATTGTTACCCTTTGAATGGATGAGCAGACAATTCCCCCCCCCCAATCTAGTCTGAAGCATTACAGCCAAGACACAGAATTACTACTTAAGAACTAGTCTCCAATGAAGAAGCCCTGGTCATTCCGGGAAGACAGCCCCTCCGTCTGTATCCCCTACAGTAAACTAACAGTGCTGCCCTAAACAGGATTACACTTTTCTAATTCCACTGAAGTCAGTGGGTTTAGAAAGGTGTAACTTTCCTCAGGATTGCATTGCCAGTTTTACTTTTCTCTGGGCCTCTGTTTCCCAATTGCATAGTTTGCAATGCTCAGGGGGCCAGAGACCTCTGGCTACTGACCCCCCCCCCCAGGTCAAAAAGACAAATAAAAGGGGGATGGAAGGTCTCTTGCCATCCCATCCCTTTCGAGCAAACAAGCAAGAAGGTTGCCAATAATAGTATCAACCGCAAAAATATCAGTAACCTTTGAAGAATGTAAACAAAATCTGTTTTTTGCAAAAATATTTATAGTGATATAAGATAAGCTATCATGCAAACTGCAAATAAAGTACAAAGTGCGTAATTACATTAAAAGATATACAATTACAAGCGGGACATAAACCCTGCTGAAATACAATCTTAATAACTAGTGGCTATCTCATGCTTGTCGTTAGGGATGCTTGCTACTGTGCGCTTGCGCATTCTTGGAAACTAGCTGAAGCCCCGCAAGCCTTATGAAGACTAACAACTTGATAAAGATATCGATTCGAAATAGGCCTGTCGTGTAGTACTAACCTTGATGTCTTCATGCTCCGAAGGACTTATCTTTGGCTGTTAAAGAGAATGGTTCCTTCTGTTCTTACAGCATAAAGAAAATGGTTCATAGGCTCGGTCCCTTTAAGACTGTAATGTAATTACACACTTTGATAGCTTATCTTATATCACTATAAATATTTTTGCAAAATACAGATTTTGTTTATATTATTCAAGGCTGTTATTGTGTGTTTGGTTGATTCCATCATGTCCCTTTCAGCAGCTTCCATGTTGCTGACCAGTAAAACTGGGGAATGAATAAAGTTTTGAACAGAAATATGCTCTCCAACTAAACTGAATACAGTCAAGCTAACTGTGCATTACACACAAGGGCCAAGGCTCAGTGGTAGAGCCCCTGCTTGGCATGCAGAAGGTCCCAGGTTCAATCCCTGGCGCTCCAGTTAAAAGATCGGGTAGCAGGTGATGGGAAAGACCTCTATCTGACACACTGGAGAACTGCTGTCAGTCTGAGTAGACAATATGCACCTTGAAGGACCAATGGTCTGTTCAGTACAAGGCAGCCTAATGTGTTCAAACTACTACAAGTTATTTATACATCCTATAAATACAGGACAGAGATACGAGGCACAGTACAGTCTATTCACACAGTGATATCACTGCAATACTTACTGACTTCCTACACGCTCGAGAAGCAAACATCTGCCTCACTCGGGAAGGTCTGCACATCACCCCAGGGCAATCACTCAACATGAAAATCAGCTCCTCTATATCTTGGGGGCCAAAAGTCCAATTTTTGCTTGTTGGCAACGAAATGAGCTTTACTCTTTGGGTTACAGGTGCTGGAAGGGTTTAAAATGACTGTTTTAACAGCTGATTTATCAAAGCAAGGGCATGCTGAATACAGAAACTTACGCAACGTTATATGTTGGTCTATATGTGAATGCAGGACAACTCCCACTTGTAGCTAAAACCTGAATGTTCAGAATAAAATTTATAAAGTTAGGATGTACAAAGGCATTTGACTTTGGAAACTTACTTGGTATGCTATCTGCCTTTTATAATATTTTTCCAAACAATGAGGTGTGACTAAAAAGCTAGCCAAGTGCCTGTTAGTATGGTGCTTATAACCACTGCTTCAATAATCTGGGGACCGGGGGAGAACCAGACTGCCATATCCATGCAAACTGCAGCTATTGAATCCCTGAACATTGGTCTGAACCTCATACATTTTAAAGTCTTAGAAATGCAAAGGTATCAAAAGCCACTTAAACAAGAAAACATTTTGTTGTTTTGGGTGGAAAAGGGGATTTGGATAGGAGGATCTGGGGGGGTTAACACCGTTACTAACAGCATTATACTGCCTTGATGGAGAAATCTAAATGAAACTGATTTGTTGTTGTTCAGTTGCACAGTTGAGTCCCACTCTTTGCGGCCCCTGGACCACATCACGTCAGGCCCTCCTGTCCTCTGCTGTGCTCCGGAGTTTGCTTAATTTCATCTTCATTGCCTCGATAACACTGTCTAACCATCTCATCCTTTGCCGTCCCCTTCTTCTTTGACCTTCAGTCTTTCCCAGCATCAGGGTCTGACACCAACACCTAAATAGACCCTATGCACTGCATATCGCATATCAAAGTTTGCCTCCTGTTCAAGCTTAAAACGACCAGGCAGAGACATACCTCCTTCATTGATGACAAAATCAAATCCATTTTTTCTGAAAATCTCCAGGTTTTCCATCAACACGCTCTCATTGACAGCAGTTAAATTAAGGTTCTGAGGTCTGAGAAAGTAGAAAGAGGGGGGATGCATATATGGCCAAAATTTCATTATGCAACAACAGAAAGAACAACTTAAACGGGCTTGATCAAGTCTGCTTCATTCCTGTAGACAGATCTTGACACAAGTTCATCAACACCAGAAGTATCAACTGGAAGTCTGTAATGCACTTTAGGGCGAATGATTTCCTAACAAGTTCCTGGTTACCTATGTTTAGCCTGGTGACCATCATGGGCTGGATCCAGACTGCACTGGCATTTTTTCCTTCCTGCTGCAGACTCCCTTTTTTCTGGGGGGAGGGGTCCCCCTATCTGTTCCTGGGGATTACCACAGTGTATTGGCCTCTTGTCCAACTCAGATTCTTCATCTGCCCAGGAGATACTTACGCAATCAGTTTCTGTCCTTGTAGTATGGTATGCTGCTGCAACATCTCAAAGTTGTACTTTTCGTCTGAAGCATGCTGGTCAACGATGAACAGGTCAGAGTTCAATCTGACTATTATAAATCCTAAATTGAATTGACCGACGATGTCCATTTTGGCAAACATCTCTTTACTGCGTACAAATTTTTAAAAAACTAGTGGGTTATATGCTCCCATACCGGAACAAGATTTCTTCTTCTCCTTAGTAGGAAATATTTCAGAAAATCTTATAAAGAAATTAATTCTCTGGACAAGAAACAAGTATTGAAAAGGGAACATGTTTTTATGTGTGTTTTTCAGACACACTATGTTACATATAAATGTTGCTATTATTTATAAAGGCGTTATAGTACATATAAACATTGCTGTTATTTATGAACACTGTTAATAAAATAATTTTAAAAATAAATTATAGTATATCTAAATACTAGCAATAATTTTAATCATGTATTGGACATCTTCATGTGTATTGGGACATTTGAGATAAGTGACCTTAGTAACCTTTACACCAGTCCTGTAAGGGAGGTCAGCATTATTGCTACCCACACAACGGAGTGAAGGGCTGAGGCTGGCAGACCGTGGTGTGTCTAAGACCACCTTAGTGAGTTAATGGCAAAGGCAAGATTCGAACCAGGGACGTCCTGGTTGTCAACTCATTCTCCTACCTAATTCCATTAGCATGTTTGCAACTCTGGACTGCAAGTGCTGTTAAACAGCAAATTACTTTTTTTTTTGTATGTAACGGTGAACCTGTGGTTGGCAGAGAGAATAACGTCCTTTTCAATTGCCATTGGCTTAGCTGCTCTGATGTCACAGAGGAGCTGGACAGCCTGGAGCAGGGGTCTCCAACCTGGTGCCCATGGGCACAACAACTCCCATTGACACCTTTCCTGGCACCCACTAAGTGTTTTTAGAAGGTGAGCAGGCCAAGGTAAGGCTTTTGCCCAGCAGGGCTTCTGATTGGCCGCTGGAGATCTGATCAACTATGCAGATTTTTTTTAAGTTGCTTTGGTAAAAGCTGCCACTACAGCCCAAGGATTTCCTCTGTGCAACCGAAGGTAAGCTGTGTGCAGCCAAGGAAATATTTTTAAACGACAGGTTCATTTTATAAGGCATCCAGTTAAACAGAGCTTCTGATTGAAATGCTGAACCAATTACCATGGGAGTTATGCATGACCTCATTTCCTGACATATGGTTAGCTCTGCCTCCTAAAGCAGCCATTTTGTGGTTGTGCCCACTACTGTGCGTCAGACTTCCAGAATTGGCCAAAGGCTCAAAAAAGTTGGGGATCCCTGGCCTACCCCTGGTAAGGGGCAGCTGGGAGACAACAGAACTAGAAGACTCGGTCTATGAGCAACATTTGTTAAATTAAATTCTGTATGTGTTTCCTATCCACCATGGACTCTCTTAACAACAGTGAACAGAACATGTCCTCAGCCACAAAGGTATTTAGCTAACAGAAGCACTGCAAATACCCCCAAAATACCTTATTTCTTTTCTTAATTCATCCTCTGCTGATTTATTTTCCCCAGGGCTAATTTTTGCTCTGAATTTTCTGTAATTCAGCACTTCTGCCTTCTCCTGTTGTCGCTGGATTAGTTTCTTCACCCTGTCCGTCAACGAACTCATAGAAAACTCCAGCGTTGTGATTTTCTTTTCAACTTCCAAAGGTACGTCATACTGTGATAAACCGGCACAGTTCTGAGCATCATTCCTCTCTGGTGAGCTTCCTGCCTGTGACAGAGGCGGAGTGATCTTCCGACGCTTCACATCTGGGGAAGAACAGGTGACCTCCAGGGCTAACGCATGCTTTTTGCTTGGGTTCAAATCACACTCTGACCTCTGTGTTTGTCCATTCATTTCAAGAGCTTCCCTTTGAATTTCTTCTTTGGAAACATGGGGTTGTTCATCAGGGGAACTGACTGCACTTTCACTACTGAAACAACTACCGAGCTCTGGCGTGCTCAGACCCATGTCGGATTCCACAGAGATGCTGCCGCATCCAGAGTCCGTCTCTCCTGCAAATTTCTTGGTATTTCCATGAGGAAGCAGGGGCTTGCTTGACTCCATATCAGTTTCACGTGTAGATTTCTTCCCAGAACCAGTCTCCTTATTTGGAGATCCTGAAACGCTAAAAAACTTCAGTAGTTGTCTCTGCCCAGGGGAACTGCACTGCTGCTTGGTATTTTCAAAACTTTGAACTCTGGTCTCTGTCTCTTGACGGAGAGAGAAAGACTCTCTAAGCTTGGCTACAGTCATTGCACTTTTTGGATTTGGAGACAAGGAACTGCGCATTTCCAAGCAAGGCATTTCTGTCTCATCTTGAAGCCCTGGCTTAAAGATTCCTAAGAAAATAAAGAACAGTGTTCAGGTATCGTTTAAAAAATTAACTTGGAAATATAAACCAAGAGTCTGAAAAGGATTCAGATCCTTCATTTGCAAAAACAGTGGCAAACTGTGAAAACTTATTGTTATTTTTTTAAGACCTGTCCTTCAAAGAGCTCAGGGCTGTGTACACAGTTCTCTGCTGCCCTTACGTCGTCCTCACAATAGGCCTGTAAGATGAGTCAGAGGTTGAGGAACAGAAATTGATCTAAAGTCGCTCAGCAAGCCCCATGGCAGAGTGGGCATCTGAACAAAGCTCTCCCAGGTCCTAGCTAGAGTGCTTGATTAAGATCCGAGAGACCCAAGTTCAAATCCCGCTTTGCCGTGAAGATAACTGAGTGACCTTGGATCTGATACGTATGTGAAGAAGTGTACACAGGCTGAGTCTCTGTTCTCACATGTACACAGGGTTGAGCTTGTCTTTCTTGGGGGTGCTGCTGGATTCCAATTTCATTCTCACGCCTCTTTGTTAACTCTGGCACTGACATGCTAATATGCTGCCATCCATTGACCCTACCAGCCACCCATTCCAATTTCAGCTCTGCAGCTGCATCTGGGCTCTGAGTGGCCTCTCGTAAGTTGCTTACCCCACCCTCTTTTTCCCTGTAACTAGCTTTTGAGATTTTATTCATTTTGTCTGAAGAAAGGTGTTTTGCACACGAAAGCGTACACTTTAAATAAAAATTTGTTGATCTCAGAGTGCCACTTGACTCAAACTTTGTTCTTGGGTCTGAGAGTCTCTCGCTCTGCCTAACCTACCTTACAGGGTTGTTGTGAGAGTAAAACAGAGGGCAGGAGGCCAAAGTACCCTACTCTGAGCTCTTTGGAGAAAGACAAGATAAAAAGGTACTAAATAACCACTATGCTACAGTGGCTCACTGACAGCGCAGCTTTTTGCTCACTTGCAAAAGAATAATTTTCTGATCTGATGGTTTGCCGGTGGTATCTTAAATACACTAATAATTAGTCACGTGAACCGAGTTTGCTCTATCAAAAATGTCATCTAACGAGTCCATGGGGCTAACACAGCTAAAGCCGACATACTTCAACTAGCTGAATACTTAGCAATGCATTTTTTTTAAGTTTAAATGTTAACAAGGAAAAAAGGTTTGTTTCAGTTTCTTCTGCCATTCCTACCTTCGGCATCTGGTAGCTTCCAACTGATGACAAGCTTGTTAACATCACTACCAAACATTCCCATCAAAGAGGTTTTCAGAACGGCCAACAGAAATTTCTCTTCCTGCAGCATTATCTGCCTTTTGTCAGGTGTCACATTGATGTCAACGCTTCCTAAAGCACAGGAAAAGACAGCTTTTCTTCTTTCTACTAAAAAAAGCTCTCTGGTCCATACATACGATTTTGTAACAGGCAGCACAATCCTAAGCAGAGCTGCATCCTTCTAAACTTGGGGTCCCCAACCTGTTTGTTCCTGTGGGCACATTTGGAATTCTCCCATGGCATGCTAGGCACAGCAAGAAAATGGCTGCCACAAAGTGGCTGCTGCAGGAGGCGGAGCCAGCCCCAAATTGATCGCCACAGCAACATTTTTAGAAAATCTACACAGCCAATCATAAGCCTCACTGAGCAAAAGCCTTACATGGCCCCAGCCCATGGGCACCACGTCGGGGACCCCTGTTCTAAACCACATCACTTCAATGGACTTAGAAGGGTGTAATTCTCCTTAGGATGGCACTGAGAATATCTCAGATCAGTTGTTTATTCACGGCTACTCTGTCAGTTCTGAATAGTGGCCCTGATCCTGCCTGCATTCATAGCTGTGCTAAACTGTTAACAGGAAAAGGAACAGGAGAGAAACAAGGAGGTTTTGCATTAAATTCTTTCTGCCAGACTACTTTAACTTGGTACAGAAATCAATTTCTGGGTTTAAAAATTTTCCTGTCAACACTGTTAGTTTTAAGACTAACACGCCCAAAGAGCAAAAATTGCACCAACTCACATCACAAAGTCCAACAAAACAAAACAAAACACATATTTACTTGGAAGTAAGAGTCACTGGAATCAGTGAGATTTACTTTCAGTTGGAATCCAAAAATGCTATTCCATAGCACAGATAACATGTGGATTTACATAAGTCCCCACCCCACCCCGAGAAACGTGGGTGACTCACCAGAATCTGCACATATGTTGAGAACAATAAAGGGATACTGGTGTCTATTATACATGTGGTACACTTCATTCACAACTTTGGAAACCTGCCCAGAAAAGAAAAACCAATATATTTAACATTTACGATCATTCATTTTGAGTCATTTCTTGATGTCATGTGATCCTCTTATGCAATTCACAACAAATGCCTAATAAAGGTTCTTGATTTGATTTAAAAGAAGTACCAGAGAGATATTTCTGTGCATTATTTGTAATAATTCAGTCTTGCAGAAAGCCAGACAAGATGCAGACAGTGGTGGTGATGGGGACTTGCAATAGTTTGACCTTTAAGAAGTAATAAAGTTAATACAGAAAATCTTACTTTTGTTGGGTCGCAAGGCCTCTGGTTAATAAAGAAGAATTGTCTGTCTGTCGTACTCCTCCCAACGCCATGATCACAGCGGGAAACAAAGCCTGTGATACTGTTTAAAGTCAATGTATTAATAAGAACATAAAAAAACCATGTTGGATTAGGCCAATGGCCCATCCAGTCCAACACTCTGTCACCCAATGGCCAGGTGCCAAAACCCAAACCCTCCAGAAGAAAGCTCCAAGGGAAGAACACACACACAAAGACAGGAAGGCTCAAACTTTACTGCGGTGGTCCTTTCCATATCAGCTATAGAACTGTAAGGCCCCCCTCACTTTTTAAAAAAACGTTTATTTTGACATTTTAATTATAGGTTGTATCATGCCAATATGCTAAGTCTATAATAAGCCAAGATACAACTTGAACTTATAGCAACATGATATAAATGCAGTAAAAACTATATACAGATGGATATCAGTGACAAGAGTAAAAACTATCAAGCACTGGTTTGTTTCGGGGGGGTTTTGACCCCCCCAAAGGGGAATTTTTTTATTTTTGCATTTTCTACACACTACATATATGGAATGGGGAAAGGAATACTAATGCCCTATCACTATTACTATGGGAAATGGGTCAGGGAGATACATATAGTCTACTGGATAGGGGAAGGAAAGCTACAATTCTATTCTAAATCTCCTACTGGATATGGGGATAGGGTAAAGACTAATACAAATCACGATCTGAAAAGCTCAAAAAATAGATCTTTTTAACCTATTGGTATAGGTTATGCAGAGATTAGTTCGATTATAAAGATATAAAGTTATTAGCTTGGCACAATTACTGCCCTTAGCACTCATGCTTTAGTTTTAGAGCCTTTTCTTCTTAGAGTTCTTCATTTTCTGCAGTTTGGGAGCGGCCTCTCCTTTCTCCGATTCAGATGATTCTGATGAGTAGGACTCCTCTTCTTCTTCCTCCACATCCAGTTTTAAATTCTTTTCCTTTTGCTTCTTTTTTACATTAAACATTTGATCCATAAATCTTTCCACTTTTGGAACAGAGTCAATTATATATTTTTTTATCCTGGTAATTAAAACTCAACCCTTCTGGGAATAGCCATCTATACTGTGTTCCCTTTTTTTGCAGGGAGAGGGTAAGCATTCTGTATAGTTTCCTCCGTTTTCTTACTTCAAATGGGATGTCTTTCAAAAATTTTACCTCTTTATTCTTGATTTTTAAGGATTTCCGCATTGTTGACTTTAGCACCAGTTCTCTGGTTGATCGTTTTGTGAATTTTAAGTAGATTTCCCCTGAGAGTTTATTTTCCTTTATAAAATCCCGATAAGTCCTGTATGCCACATCCATTTCCTTAATTAAGTCTTCTTGTTTATAATCCATTAGTGGGGCCAAAGCAACCACCAAGAGTTCCTTTAAGTCCTCATTCTTATCCTCAGGTATTCCATGGAAACGTAGAACATACATGGATCTTTCCAGCTGGAGCTGTATTAGTTGGGTTTTATCCGAGGATCTCTCCTCTGCTTCGTCCACTCTTTTATTAATACTCTCAGTCTGTTTTTCCATCTTTTTCAACGTTTTCTCGGTTGCTGTGGTTCTCTTGTCCATCTGCTTTAACTGTTTCTGCACATTATCCAGTTTGGTGTTGAGAGTAGTCATCTGATCCATTAGAGGGCGCAGTGCATTTGCTAACAACGAAGAGAAGTCTGTAGATGCTTCCTGGTTCTGGGAGGGAGTCGTTGTTATGTTATTTCCGGTCACCAAAACTATCAAGCATTGTTTTGATGCAACTGTTTGTAATAAAGTTTAACTACAAAGAGAGAAAACTATGGTGTTTGCGTGCATAAATTCTAAACTGTAGAGAGAAGACTTAGTTTGCCTTTGCTTTTGTTTGAATCAACAGTTAAACCAGAGTATAGCAAGAAAAGAGAGCTACTTTTTCCTGCAAGTTGGAGATAAAAGGGAATGGAAAACCCTGCCACTAAGTATGATGAAACTTTATCTGCTTCCATAATATTCCATATCCTATTATACTGAGTCTAAACAGATGGAACGTTGAAAGGCAAGCAGGGAATACGGATTGAAACATTCATTCTGTTGATCCACTTGCCCTTAGGATATAGATGAATGCTGCAAGACATATCCTCTATTTTTCTGAATTTTCTGAATGGAAATGAATAAAGATCAATACTCCTTAAACCCAGGATTTTTTAAAACCATCTCTTCCGGTGCAATCCTTACACCCTTCCCAATCTACCGGCGTAGAAGAGTGCAACTCCGCTTAGGACTGCATTGCTAAAACATCCAAGAGCTGTTCTGATATTGATACTTTATGACTGTCAACTTACATATAAAGATCGGTTGGCATGTCAGCAGAATTCAAGCCGTACTCTTCACAGATAGCTTCACTAGGGGGCAGCTGAACAAAAGGAATCAAGCTTTGCAGCTGAAAAAAACACAAACAACCATGGTTAGGAGAAGATTTTAAAAAGTTTAATACTTTCTGTATTTCTAATTCCTCTACCTGTTCCTGTCTTACACCATTTTATCTAATGTCCTTTAGACACCCAAACAATACATGGCACTAGAGGACTGCAACTCTATGTCATTAGACACAAAAAACCCCAGCCATATAGGCCCACTCTGGACTGGGGGCAGGTAAACTCCTACTTCCACATTGCATCCAGAATCAAAAAGACCAGTGTTACTTTAACCCCTGGGGCCACACCTATTGTGCCTCTTTTTCCCTACCTAATCAGCTGGGGGGAGCAACTGGGTAACGTGTAGGCAGGGGCTAACCCCCCCCCCCAGCACCATTGCCCCAGTCCAGACAGTGTTCCCGATAGCAGCTTTTAAAGTTCAAATTATGCATCTGGAATTCTAAGCGCAGAAGTCTGGCCCACAGTCTTTCCCCCTGCATAATGAATTCTGTGAAGACAGATTAAATTATGAAAATCAATTAGGGCTGCCATACAAAGAAATCTTAGAGAATTTTATTTTGCTTCTGTACTGACACTGCAGAAGATAGAATGAATTATGCTTTCAATAGTTCTGGTATTCGGGCAATTATTTTTAATGTGAAGAAGAATGCCTAGAGCAGAAAAGTTGGTTTTTATACCCTGCTTTTCTCTACCCTAAGGAGTTTCAAAGTGGCCTACAATGGCCTTCCCTTCCTCTCCCCACAACAGACACCCTGTGAGGTAGGTGGGGCTGAGAGAGTTCTGAGAGAACTGTGACTGGCCCAAGGTCACTCACCAGGTGTCATGCGGAGGAGTGGGGAATCAAACCTGGTTCTCCAGATTAGAGTCTGCCACTCTCAACCACTACGCCTTGCTGAGTGATACCGTGCAAAAGAAATCCAGTACTCAGTCTATTTCTCTCTAGTCGCTGTTACAAGTTATGATGATTTCTCTCCTACTAATTAAATTCGTTCTTTCCAATTACCTGTTTTTGTCCAAATATTGACCCAATGTTTTCCTTTAAGGAAGGGCTCCCACTGGTGCCCACCACAAGCTGCTTCTTGCCTTGGCCAACCTGATTGGTACACTTAATTCGAACACCGGTTGAAATGATACAGTACGCTTGCAACACCTGAACCATTTTTGCATACTCCTGGGGGGAAGAACAAAAAACAAAGTATTATTTTCTAACAAATACCCAGTTAATGGTCATTTAAAAAGGGGAAGGTTCAACTGAGATGTATTTTAAAATATTATTTGCATTCATTGCCAGTTTCATGCCTGTTGAAGCACCTTTGCCTTTACAGTTTGCCAGCCAAGCTTTGCACACAGAGAACACTATAAGGGGAGTTAGCGTTCTGTACTGATGTAAAGGCTGAGCTGTGGACAATGAAGTCTTCTGTCTTGAACTCAAAGAGCCCTTAGTCTCAGTCTTACTATCTGCAATACAGTAGTAATAATATAATGTGATAAATGGTTAAAGCACCAAGTAACACTGCTGTTGCGACAGCCCATTTGCAGCCAGTTCTTGCAAATTCTCAGCAACAACCATTTTTAAATTAGAAATCATGACATCACAAATCAATGCAGAATGTATGTAAAAATATGTCAGCAGATATAAGAAATATTTTATTAAATAATTTATTAAATAATGACAATACTGACAAATACTGATTTCATGCTGATATCCAGTGTGCTAACTGAAGCACTACAATCAACCTAAGTGAGATACATTCAGAAGTTCTATTAATTTTCAGGGAGGAGCGTGTAAACTTAAACTCTCCTG
>NW_015175980.1:207421-214054 GCF_001447785.1 Gekko japonicus
TGAAAATCATGTGTCCCAAAAATGCTGGATCATGCCTTCACAGCCAGAACACAAAGGAATGAAAGCTGTACCCTAAAATTATGTTCCACTGGAAAGTCAAAGGAATACCTGAGTCACCCGTAAGTCCTGGTTCCACATATGCAGCAGAATGGGGTTAGATTCAAGTGGGTAGCCATGTTGGTCTGAAGCAACAGAACAAAGTTCAAGTCCAGTGGAACCTTTAAGACCAACAAAGTTTTATTCTGGGTATAAGCTTTTGTGTGCACGTACACTTCAAAGAAGCTTATGCCCAGAATTAAAGTTTTTTGTTCTTAAATGTGCCACTGGAACTCAAGCAGAACAAGGTGACAAAGTCATGAAAGGGCCAAATGGACCACACCACTTCAGGTTGTAGGTAACAGATTCTAATTTTAAATATTTCTTCACGGCAAAAAACCCCAAAAACCTTCATGCAGCTAGAAAATGCCCACAGAAAGGCAAAAGGTTTTGCCCCCTTCTCTTTGCTTTGTATACTGGTTTTCCATTTGCATGACGTTTTTAACATCCAGAATCCTTCACCTTTGACGTGTGATGCTACATCTGGAGTCTGAAGTGATGCACCTCCTCATTGTCCCACCTGTGCGACCCAGTCCAAAGCACTGATGGAACCTGTTCATAGCAAATTGGATTCGACCTCTTATACAGGCTCCGCGGTTGTTAGCCCACCAAGATGGGAGACCACCAAGGAAGTCCAGAGTTGCTATGCAGAAGGAGGCAATAGCAAGCAACCTTGCTTCATCTCTTGCTGCACCTTGGAGGAACTTTCCACCACCACAGGTCCATGGACCCCTCTCGTTATGATTTTGTTGCTAGCCCATACCTTTTTTATGTTGCGCTGAAATTCCTTATGCCGTACTGGCAGGTTATAAAACAACTGCTGCACAGTGACAGTCGTTCCCTGCTGTCGAGGGTAAGGGGTTCTTGAAGTGATTTTCCCATTGTGATCAAACACGAGACGTGTTCCAACTTTTGCAGACGTGTGGCAAGTCAAAATAGAAACATCACTGGGAAGAATAAAATAAACATTTATGAATTAGCAAATAAAAGCAACCAGTTATTTCTACCTGTTTCCTCCTCCTCCTGTAAAACTAATATCCAAGACCTTCTGCACTCAACAAGCTAAAAACTTAGGCAAACATTAAAAATATAAGGTTCACTACCACCCTTCTTCCTCCACTGAGGCGTGGTGTAGTGGTTGAAGCATCAGATGGGACCTGAGAGACTCGGGTTCAAATCCCCACTCTGCCATGGAAGCTTGCTAGATGACTGTGGGCCAGTTGCACTCTCTCAGCCTCTCTCTACCTCACAGGGTTGTTATGAGGATAAAATGGAGGAGAGGAGAAAGGTATAACCAGATTTGGGTCTCCATTCCACAGAAAAGGAGGCTATAAATTATGTAAATAAAATAAGCAACAAAAGCTCTCCACTGTATTTGCAGAGCTGTCCACAGAGTGCTCATCTTCACCTGAGAACTGTTCCACACAAAGCATTCCCCTTTAGTAAAAGTTATTATAACATAAAGCAGCCCTGCCAAAGGGGGAGAAATAACCCTTACCTTAATGCACACAGAGAGCTGAGTGCTTCACCTCGAAAGCCAAACGTTTCAACATGTATAAGATCAGAGAAGTCTTGTATCTTGGAAGTATAATGCTTTAGAGCTGGAAAAATAATATTTAAAATTGGAAAATTAAATGAGAGCACTGCTACTTATAGCAGCAGAAAATATTTTATGTAAAAGTACCTAAATGAGGAAAAAATCAGCTACAATTCATTAATTTATTATTCTTCTGTTTCTCTTTAAAAGCTGCTTTAAGATTATCTAGGATTTAGGTTGCTGTACATGCATTTCCTAACATGCAAATTAGTACTATGGAGTTACTGAATATGCAGCCGCGGCCAAGCACAGCTCCCTTTCAACAGCCCAGCCCTAAACTTCATAAAAACAAGGAATAAAGTTGAAAGCTCTTGAGAGGAATTTTATTTACATAGAAGATTTCTAAAGTGCCTTCCCCTTTTTACTAAAAACCAGCATCCAACAAAGTTTGCGGGTAACAGTTTAAAACTAACTGTACCAAGATAAGGAACTGCGGTGGCTCAAGTGGTTAAGACGCTGAACTGCAGGCTGTGGAAGGTCAGTAGTTCAGCAATTCGAAACCCGGGTGCCGCATGATGGAGTGAGCTCCCATCTCTAGTTCCAGCTCCTGCCAACCTAGCAGTTCAAAAGCAAGAAATTGCAAGGAGATAAATAGGTACCACTTCGGTGGGAAGGTAACAGCGTTCCGTGCGCCTTGGTGTTTAGTCATGCCGGCCACATGACCACGGAAACGTCTTCGGACAGCGCTGGAACAGAGATGAGCACCGCAACCCTAGAGTCGGATTCGACCGGCTTTCGAGCAAGGGAACCTTTACCTTTACTATACCAAGATAACAATAAGGAGACAGCAGCAAGCCAACAACTATCAGTGGTAAAAGACATTAATCGTCACACTGCACAATTCAAACTCCGACAGATTTGTATGCAGAAAACCAGTCCAACCTACTCAAGCCTGCAAAGTTTTCTTCTTCTACGCCACAGCCATTATCAGACACTTCAATAAGCTCTGTCCCATATTCTTTAAGCTTCACTTCTGTAGAGTATAGAAGAATAACAGCAAAGAGATTTCTTGTGAAAGAAAATGACAAAAACAGTGCAGTATGATTAAGGGGTTGGATCACCTTCCCTACGAGGAAAGGCTGAAGAGGGGTCTGGGACTTTTTCAGTTTAGATAAGAGACTACTAAGGGAGGGGACGGGACATGATAAAGGTTTATAAAATTATGAATGCGGTGGAGAGAGTTGACAAAGGGAAATTTTTCTCTCTCTCCCAAAATGCTAGAACTCAGGGGCACACTATGAAGCTGCTGGGCAGCAGATTCAGAACGGACAAAAGGAAGCACTTCTTTACACAAATTAAAATGGGGAATTCACTGCCAAAGGATATAGTGATATATACCAAAGGATATAGTGATGGCCACAAGAATAAATACCTTTAAAAAGGGATTAGATAGATTCATGGAGGATCGGTCTATCAGTGGCTACTAGTCATGGTGAGAGTGAGACACTAAACCTCTGAAACCCAGGGCAGCATCAGAGCCTTGCCTCAATGCTTCCTCTAAGCTGTGGAGTCTTGTGAGCAAAAATTCTACTTTGTGAGCTACTGGCATTGTGAACAAGCGATTTGGCTACTGCATAAATTGGTTTGCTCTGAGCTAAGACAAAAATGTGTGAGCCGGAGGCTAAAAAACTCTGAGCTAGCTCACACTCACTCAGCTTAGAGGGAACTGCTTGGCCTCTATGCCCTGTTGTTGGCCCTCCAGAGGAACTGGTTGGCTACTGTGTGAGACAAGATGCTGGACTAGATGGGCCACTAGTCTGATCCAGCAAGGCTCTTCTTATGTTCTTACTATCTTTGCAAATAGCTTAAGTTGAGGAGTACAGATATGGTCAACTTTCAAAGTGTACGTTGGCTTATCCTTTCGGAAACCAGCTTTTCTGAAGCCCTCCCTCCTGCCTCCCTGGAAAACCGAAAAAGCAATGCTTGGATAAAACCACCAAGACAGCTTCTCAGAGGCAGTCAGAAAACAACAACAACAAAGCAATCTTACCAACACTGGTAGCACCAGCATCTATGCTGTTTTCCACCAGCTCTTTCACTGCAGTAGACAAACTCAGCACCACCTGCCCAGAGCAGATCTGGTGAACCGATTTACGGTCTATGGGCTTGATCGCTTTAGCAGACTGCACACTTTAAATGTAAACACACAAAGAGTGAGGTCTTCCAACTTTCAGCAATTTCATACAAACTTGGCTGAAACAATGAACTGGATCCTATCACTCCACTCCATCTGTGACACATTCCTCCAGTATAAGAAACCCTCCCATTAGCAGAAGGGTCCCTTGCAGCAACACATGGCTCTTTGAGCCAGAGGAAAACACTGAATGGAGTGGTGCCATCTAACCCAGCAGAACATGTGAGTTAGCATCATCATTTAACCAAAGCAGCAAACACAATTTAATAGGATTCATGAAGATTCATGCAAGGTGGCAGCCAGAAATGGGCCTGAGGCTCTAGTTGGGATCTTTATCAAACAATGCACAGTTCTCACAAAAGGAGAATCACAGGGCATGTGATATGGTAACTCTTCAATCAGGTCAAACATAACAAGTACCCAAAATTGCAGCTCGGCTTAGGAAGGCACTCTAAGCCTGCAATCCTATGAATACTTGCTAAGAGGTCCCATTGAACAAAATGGGACTTACTTCTGAGTGGACATGCTTCATTTATTTAATTTCATTTATACCCTGAGCTTTTCCTCAGTGGGGATCTAAAGCAACTTATTCTCTTCTCCATTTAATGCTTGTAACAACCCCGTGAGGTAGGTCAGGCTGAGAGTGTGACTGTGCTAAGGTCACCCAGCAGAGTGGAGATTCAAACCTGGTCTCCCAGACCCTAGTCCAGCACTTGACCCACTATACCATAGGATAGGTGTAATGGTAAAGGGGTTGTGGTGCTCATCTCCGTTTCCAAGCCAAAGAACCAGCGTTGTCTGAAGACGTTTCTGTGGTATGGGGCTGGCATCTCTCTTATTTTGTGTGGTTAGGTGTGATGTAATTTTGAATTTCTTGTTGTTTCTTTCACTCAAAGTATCTATCGCTGCCACCAGGCATTTAATTCCAGTCTTTACTTAACCTTTCCCACAGTATTGTGCCCAAGCTCTAAGGCTCTTTCATTGGACTATGTGGTTCTGAGGACAAGATTCTGGGTTGACAATAAACAAAATGAAACTTTATTGGTAAAGGAAGCGTATTGGTTACAAGTAGAGATGTAAAATTTCCGGCAATTTTGAAGCTCGGAAAAAAACCCCTTTTTTCCAGTTTTTTTTGGGGGGAAACGGAAATTTTTGGGAAAATTGAAAAAAATGCTACATTAGCACTTCTTTTTTTCTTTTACAGATTGAAAGTCATACTGTTACTTTAGGAACATAAAATATGACTATGGACATTTTTACTTGGCATGAAATTATCACAACTAGCATATTAAAAATATGCAAAAACAAAACTGAAACCTTTTTCTTTTCTTGTGACAATAGCACCTCCTAAAAGAAGAAATGCATCTTGTTCTTGCATTGGAAAGTTCAGTTTGTAACCTAGGACTTGCTTGGCCTCAGTGCACAGAAATTAGATCAATCTGATACCATACATATTTTTTAGAAATGATCTGGAAAATATTTGAACACCTTGTCTTAAAATATTTTATTCATCATGTTAAAATAAAATGTTCCATAATCATTTCTTTTCTTTTTTCAATTTTTCAGAAAAAACCCCACAAAAAAGGCTTCCGGAAAAAACCATTTTCCCCCCAAATTTTTTTACAGGCCTTCACATCTCTAGTTACAAGATGTTTTGTTAAGTTGCTAAGTAGATCTTTCCCTTTTACTCAGGTCCCTGTCAGCTTTCCCCCTCAAAATACTCTTGCTATATTAGATTTTTCCTAATAAGCCCCCTTAAGTATATGTTCTTCCTCCTTTAGAATCTCAATGCCTTTCACAGCACTTCTTTATGATTCTAGTTAGAAGACAAGTACTTCTCAGACTCTGTGTAGTTTGACCACAACTGACAGCTGCTGACTGCAGACTTCCAACTGAACACTCACTGCATTCTCTCTCTTCACATACACTCCTCCTAGTTCCGCCCACACACTCTTAGTCACCACCCAATCACCTCACTCACCTCCCTCTTTCACCCTCGTTCTTCTGACACTTACCAACCATTTAAAGAAACACACACACATAACTCGAAATCATTACAATAGGTTTGAAAACAGAGGCAAGTTAATACAGACTGACCAACTGAGATTCCCTGACCTTACATAACTGTGTATTGCTGTGATATGATCTATCTCTAGGGTTGTCAGGTCCGGCCTGGTCACTGGCAGGGGGTGGGGGGGTAGGGTTGCCAGATCCAGGTTGGGAAACTCCTGGAGATTTGGATACAGAGCCTGGGGAGGACAGGGACCTCAGTGGGGTGCAATATCACAGAGTCAACCCTCCATTGTCCCCAGAGGAACTGATCTCTGTCGTCTGGAAATGAGCTGTAATTCTAGGGCATCCCCAGGTCCTGCCTGGAGGCTGGCATCCCTGTCTACTTCTGAATCACAAATATCCATGCAAACAGTGTGATTAGCAGAAACAATGCAGTACCCAGGTGAGAATGTCACACCGGGATATCTGAGAGTCAGGTTGGAATCCCCACTCTGCCCTGGAAATTCAGTGGGCGACCCTGGGGCTGTCACTTTCTCTCACCCTCTCCTTCCTCACAGGATTGTTTTGAGAATAAAACAGAAAACGGGAGAATAACGCTGTTGCAAACTGGGTACAAAAGTGGAGACTATAAACATATGAATAACTATAAAATACATGATTGCTGCCTGCCATCATCGACTTATATATCAAATATTCATACAAGGTTATCTTTGTATGGTTAACCTCTTATTCGCTTGAGGGTGTTTTCTCCCTCTTTTTCAATGTTCACCTGAAAACAATCCCCCCCCCCCCC
>NW_015175980.1:214140-224025 GCF_001447785.1 Gekko japonicus
GCACGTCCCCGCACGCCCCCCCCCCCCCCGACAAAAAACGCCTTCCTCTGGGAACCAACCCGATAAAGCAAGAGCTTCTCACCCAGAGATCTCTCCCGCCTCCATGAAGACCTCCACTGACAGAACCCCCCTCCGTCAAACTCCCCCCACCTCAAAACAAATCCGCGCATTGCTTTCTGGGTAACCACATCTCCTTTCCCGGCGCTCCTCAAAGGCCACTTCGTTTTCGAGCCCTATCATTGGCCAACGATCTCCTCCAACCAGGGGCGAGGACTTTATTTATTTATTTATGCCGGACTGCGAACGGTCACCATTACGGTTGACGGCTTCTCCTCCCCTTCGACCAACGGGACTCGAGGTTCAAGCGAGGACCCGCCCCCACGTCTGGCTGAACCCAATGAGCGCGGGCGACGTCAAGCAAACGCAGGCCAATAGGTCATCTGGGCCGGGCGGAAGGCGGGCGAGAGAACACACCTCGTCCAATGGGGTTGGGGCAGTGGGCTGCACGCGCAATCCCAGTCAGGTAAAGTAGTCAGTCTGTGAGGGAGTCGAAGACGCCGCCCGCGCCTTTTCGCCGCGATGCCCATGTATAAGGTGAGGCCCTTTCAAGGGGGGCCGGACTCGGCTGTGCTGGCCCAGCACCTCCCCACTTGCATGTACCGGGTGCGCAACGTGCACCATCATCTCCAGGGCGGTGGCAGCGACGCCGCCGCTACCGTCTCCTCATTGCCTCAGGTACGAGCTGGTCAGCGGGAGCCTCCTAACGGGTGGGTGGCGGTTCTGAGGCGAGGCCTGCCTTTCCTCACGCAGCCTGAACGGGGAGGCCGGATCCGAGCAGGAGAAAGTGAAACCGCGGCTGTTTCTATTCCGAATGTGGCGATTGGGCCCCTGAGGTCGGAGAGGGCGGGGCTTCCTAGCGCTGCCGGATATGCGCATGCGCAAGAAAACCCGAGTTCTAAGGGTCTCACACTGCCCACCACGTGGCTGGGAGGATGCATCCTCTAGCTAAGGGGTCTTTTTGTAGCAGGAGCTCCTTTGCATATTAGGTGATACACCCCTAATGTAGCCAATCCTCCAAGAGCTTACAGAGCTGCTCTTACAGGGGCTACTGTAAGCTCTTGGGAGGATTGGCTGCATTAGGGGTGTGTTGCCTAATATGCAAAGGAGTTCCTCCTACAAAAAGAGCCCTCTACTTCAAAAGGTCTGCAGTAATTGTTGCTTCTTTTCTACTGTTGCCATCCTGCAGGTGGGACCTGGAATCAGATTCTAACCACCTACATTGAAAGTAAATGGCAGGGTAGAATGCAATAGAATCCATCTTCCAAAGCAAGAGCAGCTGTCATCCCAGGGGATCTTCAGGCCCCCCCACCTTGAAGTTGTCAGCCTGGACCCCAAATCTCCATGAGTTTCCCAACCCAGAGTCAGCAGCCCTAAAACAGTTCAATCCTAGGCAAAATTAATCTTTTTATTTAAAATGTTTGTATCCTGCATTTCCACCACATCTGAGGCAGCTTGCAAAATGTGAATGTGCACTTTTTAAAAACATAGTTTAAAACAACTAAAATACCTCAAATTCTTGTCTATTTAGTATCGTGGTTAATATGTCAGACCTGGTACCTGGGAAACCCAGGTTTGAATCCCCACTGTACCACAGAGACTAGCTGGGTGGCCTTGGGCTGATCACACACACTCAGCCTAGCCTGCCTCAAGGGGTTGTGAGGATAAAATGGAGTTTTAAACTAGTGGGTGTACTGAGGGTTTAAAAGCTTTGGGTCCCCATTCAGTAGAACTGTGAGGTATCAATTAAGTAAATAAAATTGTCACTACCAGCTGCTGGAGACATTTCTTAGGTACTTCTGCTGATGGTGTGTTGAAATAATTCTGCTTTGCACATTCTGTGGAAGGAGAAGAGCCTAGGAGCTTGTCACTGAAAATGAGCATGCCTAGGCTGTAACTGAACAAACCTCCCTAATAGAGGGGATTCTCAGAAGTTATTGTCTGCAACTGAGTTTAGAATTTGCACAGTTAATCATAGAGTTTAAAACTAGTGGGTGTACTGAGGGTTTAAAAGGGATTTAGAAAGATGTATAGAGGAATCTCTAGAGCAGGGGTGTCAAACATGTGGCCCGGGGGCTGAATCAGGTCCCCCAGAGGGCTTCTATCAGGCCTACAAGGGACTGGCTGACTCCTGCTTCTTCCTCCAGTTCTGCTGCTGCTGCTGCTGTTGTTGTGTCATAGCTTGCTTTCCCAGACTCTCTCAATCACTCAGGAGAGACAGATAGGCAAACTTCTGCTCCCTGCACTGGGCTGAGGCTCCTCCCCCTCCCAGATTGCAACAATACAGACATTTTGATGCAGTAATTCAGAGCAAGAAATGTCAGTTATCAGAGACCATTAAATAAACAAAATATTGCAAGCGTGCTAATGTTTCAAGCATGTTCTTATTTTAAGTAAAAAAAATCTTTGTGTTTATGTCCTTTATCAAGTTTATATCTCTGCTCCCTGGCATCACATTTTATGAAAACCAAAGTAGAAGGTCACAGCTATATAACCAGTCGGACAAAGAAATGCATAAGCTGTTATAAATGCGCTATAACATGTAATTTTTTTAAGTCATAGAAACAATTCAAAATGCAGTTCGTTGACAACATAGAACAAGACAAATGTTGTCAAAGAACTGTTTTTTGAATTGTTTCTATGACTTTTGAGAAATTACATGTTATAGCGCATTTTGGTGTGCGGACTCTAATCTGTGAAAACCGGGTTTGATTCCCCACTCCTCCACTTGCACCTGGCTGGATGACCTTGGGCAAGCTTTAGTTCTGATAAGAGCTGTTCTTGAAAAAGAGCAGTTTCTGTCAGCGCTCTCTCAGCCCCACCTACCTCACAGGGTGTCTTGCGGGGAGGGGAAGGGAAAGGAGTTTGTAAGTCGCTCTGAGACACCTTTAGGTAGCGAAGGGCGGGGTATAAATCCAATCTCTTCTCTTCTTCTTATAACAGCTTATGCATTACATTGTATGACACACGTGGCCTGGCCTGACAAAGTCCAATTTATATGAAATCTGGCCCTCCATAACAAATGAGTTCGACACCCCTGCTCTAGAGGGAATCTCCGTGTCCCGAACCCCTCTCTGCTGCTTGTGAAGGCAAATCAAAAAGTAAAGCCTCTCATTCGATCACTTACAAGCAAAACAAAACGTAGACAGCAGAGTTGTAAATTCTTTTGCTGAGCTGATGAACTTGTACTCCCCTTATTTGTAGTACTTGTATGTAAACTGTCATTCATATCTTTGACATGTAATTGATTTTGGTTGTAAAGCCAACCTTGGAGAACTGAATTGTGTGTACAAGGAAGTTCTACCTTGAATGGACAAAGGGTATTCAGGGAAACCTTCAAGGACTTTTTTGTAGTGGTTTATATTCAGTAATGCGAATTTAGGATTGCTATAAGTGTGTTAAGAATGCCTTCTAGGCAAAAAGCCTCCAAAACTTTTACATGCATCGTGGATTGTAGTGATAATGTATATTTCAGTTCCTCCAGTAAATTTGGGAAACAATGAGAAGGGACTTTAAACCAGTTAATCAAGGTGGTTTGATTTTTCATGCACAATCAGATATTCCTGCTAATTGCTTCTTTGTACTCTCTGTCCCAAAACACTGCCAGTCCAAAGTATTCATCATCATCATACCTTTATTGGCATTATAAAAGGGAGAACATTGAGCAGATACATAAAGGAACTAAACATAAAATGAATCACAAATTAAATCCCAAGTTTACAGTATATTGCTTTGTATAAAAACGGCAGCATATAAAAATTTTGCCACTGAATAAGTTATATTGTCATCAGTGTTAAGTAGAAACAACAGTTTATATGCATCAGGAAAATCCATAAGACTGAAGATAAAATACATTGTCTGATATTATTTTAGGATGAGGTAGATCCATCCCTTCAGGCTCTTGAATCCCGCCAAGAGGAGATTTTGAAACGTCTGTATGAATTGAAAGCAGCTGTGGATGGACTCTCAAAGATGATTCAAACCCCAGATGCAGACTTTGATGCAACGAACATCATTCAGGCAGATGAACATGCTCCGTTAACTGCCAGTGCTGCTGACCTGGATGACTTACTTGGGAAGGCAAGTCCTGATTAATCTTGTCTTGAGAGCATAATTTCTGCCTAGCCAGTGATTCACTAATTTAGAGTTTTCTGTGATCAGGTTCTTGGCAATCTTGCCAAAATGTGATGTAGGTGGGGGCAATGTTTTTGATGTGTGGAAAGTCCCTAAAGTATACCTGTCTCTTCAACATCTTGCCAATTTTCTGATTGCTTTTGATGCAGGACTACGGTGCTCTGAAGGATATTGTGATCAATGCCAACCCCTCCCTACCCCCACTGTCATTATTGGTCCTCCACAGCCTGCTCTGTGAGCGCTACAAGATATTATCTGCCATTCACACGCACTCATCAGTGAAGTATGTGCCAGAACAACTCCTGAAATGTTTTGGGGAGCAGACAAGGAAGCAATCGCGTCATGAATACCAGTTGGGCCTTACGCTAATTTGGAAAGATGGTAAGTATGGTGTATTATTTCCTCATAGCTGCTAGAACAGCTAAAATTAGGTGGCACAGAACCTATTGATGACCGTGTCCCCAGAAGATGCAGCTCCCACAGCACTGGTAGAACCTTTTCCATGCTTCCCATGGAACTTATGTACTAGTACCATAAATTTATTATTTATTTGTTCAACTTATATCCTGCCTTCCCCGCCAAAGCAGGCTCAGGGCTGCACTTGTCGGCTTGGGAACGGCAAAACGGTGTTCTCCTTGTTAGCAGTCATGGAATTAAGGGGCCCGACCAAGCATCTCTGATCAAGCGCTGTGCCAAACGTGTATGAGATCGTGCTCACTTTCCTCCTGGAGGCATTTGTTAACTTACTTCCAAGGAAATGGAAGGTTTCTTTCACTTACCGTGAATCTTCCTTTCGCTGTGGTTCTGGAGTGCGACATTCCTTATGTCTGGGATAATCTCCTCCTCTTTCCTCAGGGTCGGCTCCAAGCTTTGATCTGGGTGGGGGAGGGGCTTATCCCCTTGTAGGCTATCTAGTCATCATTAAGCCCGTTACAAACCCCGCCGGAAAGGAACTGAAAAAAGAACAAAGAACAATCTCCCCAAAACATAGAGAGACTAACCAAATATAACAAACTTGGTACAGATTAGGGAACTGAACACCTAACTAGCAACAAGCTCCCTTCTGTACTACCTCTTAATATGCGGATGCCCAACAAGCAACCATCCATGTTTAGCCCCTAGAATGGCTGAAATGGCAGATGCCTGCCTTCTTAGAGTGCTTGTACTAAGGCCCTTCTCCAGGCCATCCTGTAGAAAGGACAGCACCACCTTAACTGAGGCCTTAAGGGGGTCCAACTTTTTAGCTACACTCGTCATGAAACACCCGCCATGTGTGATCATACGACCTTTTAGTGGAGGCCTTTCTAGATGCCAGCATAGTATCTACTACCTTGTCTTGATAACCCACCCCCACTAGCATTTCCCGCTCAATCTCCACGCTGCTAGCCTGAGTAACCCCGGCTGCGGATGTTTTGTTGGACCTTGGGACAGTAGGTCCTCCCATAGCGGCAAATGCCATGGCTTCGTTATTGACAGGCCCTGTAAGTCCTGGAACTACGATCGACGTGGCCAGAAAGGCGCAATCAGCACTACTTCCGCTTTCTGTTTCTACACCTTCTGCAGAACCCTGTGAATAATCGGTAGTGGGGGAAAGGCATAAAGAAGGCCGTGCTAAGGTATTTCGTACCCGAGAAATGAAATCTGGTACTTGCCTGTTTGACTTCATTGCAAACAGGTCCAGATTAATCTGACCGAACTTGTTGCATATCTGTTGGAAAACTTCTGTGTTCAGCATCCATTCTGACTGATCTAATCGTTTGTGACTTAGCCAGTCCACCAACTCATTGTCCTTTCCTGCCACGTGAGTGACCTTTAGAGATAACAGGTGACGTTCTGCCCAGGAGATTAAGGTGGAATCTTCTGCATTTAGGAACGAACACTGGTTCCCCCCTGCCTGTTCACGTAGGCTTTTGCCGTGGTGTTGTCCGTCTGGACAAGAACATGACGCCCCGACAGGGTACCCGCAAGACTCAGGAGGCCTAAGCGAATCGCCCTCAGTTCAAACAGGATGATGCTCTCTGTCGACTACGCAACTGACCATTCTCGCTGGGCCATCCTGTTGCCCGAATGCGCACCCCATCCTGACAGACTTGTATCCATCATCATAATTGTCCTTGGGGGATCTCTGAGAGGGGTCCCCACTTTGCAGTCCCCACTTTGCAGCGCGTTGAGGTTGTCTACCATGTCAGTTGGTGATGGACAGCTGTGGGAAGTTGAAGCGTTTGCAAGGGTCTGGCATGAAAACGAGCCCACTGTACTACCTCCTGACAGGAGATTAGCATCCCAAGTAATTTGGCCAAGGTCATGAGTTCCGACTTGGAGTCCCTCAGCACCTGCTCCAACAGTAGCCTGATTTTTTGTTCCTGTTACAGAAAAACCCTGTCCTGTATTGTGTCTATTTCCACCCCCAGGTGGAGCAGTCTCTGTGTAGGCTGCAGGTGACTCTTTTGAAAGTTCACCACAAACCCATGATCGGTCAGGGTCTGGACTGTGAGGTTCAATGCCTTTATGCACTCCATGGCCGATGGGGCTTTTATTAGGATGTCATCCAAGTATGGAAAAAGCCCCACCCCTTTTAGCCGTAGCTGTGCTACTAGGGTCACTAGGACCTTCGTGGGTGACGACTTGAGTCCAAACGGGAGGGGGCTTTTTACTGGAAGTGAGAGTTTGCGTAATTGAACCTCAGAAACCTCCAATGCATGCTGTATATGGGCACATGGAGATATGCTTCGGACAAGTCCAGAGACGTCAGAAAATCCCCCTCTTGAATAGCCAACAGGATGGACTTCAATGTCTCCATCCTGAACTTTCTGTTCCAGATATGTTGGTTCAACCATTTTAAATCTAAAACAGCCTTCATGGTCCCATTTTTCTTTGGAACCATGAAGAATATGGAGTAAACGCCCTGTCCCTTTTGGGACATGGGCACTCTCTCTATTGCCCCTATCTCTAGAAGATGGAGAATGGCCTCCTTGATCTGCAGATGTTTCAGCCGGTTTCTGTACTTTAGCATTCTGACAAAATGTTGATGGGGAGTGGAGTGAAACTCTAGTTTGTATCCATATGTTACTGTCTCTAGCACCCATCTGTCCGTAATTGTTATATGCCACAGATCTGAGAAGGCCTGGAGCCTTCCTCCAATCTTCTGACATTCTAGAGGACCCAGACAGTCACGCCGAAGTTCCTTTCTTTGGAACTTTGGCAGAGGACTGCTCTCCCTTGTTGATTGGGAAGGACTTCTCACTGTGTTGCCTAGCTTGCCATTTTCCTTTGAAGGGTCTTGAGTAAGAGTGCTTCTGCCCCCTTTTCTGATCACGAAAGGGCTGAAAGCGATTTCTAATTTTTGTCCCTCTTCTTAGAGGGAAGGACTTTCTTTTTGTCCTTATCCTCAATTAAATACCTGTCCAGTCCATCCCCAAACAAGTTCGATCCTCTAAAAGGAACCGCGGCCACTTTGGCCTGCACAGATGAATTGACATCCCAATGATGAAGCCAGGTGTTTCGCCTCACCGTCACGCTGCACACTAATGCTCTAGCAGAGAGTTGCAAGGTGTCTAAGGTGGCATCTGCCGTAAAGGCAAGTGCCAAGGCTATCTTTTTTAGCTCATCTTTAAACTCCTTAGGCACCCCGCTGTCAGCTGAGGCCAATTTGTCTGCCCATTCATAGGCTGCCCTGGCAAACAGAGAGCCTGCTGTGGAAGCCTTAATAGCTGAAGCGGAGGCCTCGAAATTTTAATGAAGAGCCTGTTCTACCCTTCTGTCAGTGTGATCCTTGGGCATTCCACCGGTGTCCATCGGAAGCACCGAGTTGGAATACAAGTTGGTCACGGGATCATCCACTACAGGCAATTTAAGCTTCTTCGAGGCTTCTGGCATCAGTGAATAATGATGATTAGCCTTAGGTTTTGCTGGCTGTTCCCATTCTGCCTTCATTATGTGATAAAATGAGGCTGGGAGAGGCAACCCTGGTTGTGTGACTGATACCTTAGGCATCAGCTTACCCCCACCCCTTTCTGAAACTCAGAGTCCTGCTCAGTCTCTTCCCTAGGTTTGGTTGATAGATCTAGAGTCCTTAACACCTTAGGCAAGAGACGTGAGTAAAGATCCTGCGGGAAAAGCCTGGATTGAACCATAGGCACTACAATTCCTTCTTCTTCCGCAGAAAGTTCACCTTCCTCCTTTTCAGAAGAGGAAGTGGAAACCTCCGGCTCAGATTCTTCACGTCCCAACAGAGGACTCCTCTCTCTAGAGCAGTGGTGGTGAACCTATGGCACGGGTGCCATCTTCCCAGCCAGAGCCCTCTCTGTGGGCACGCGTGCCATCTCCCCAGCCAGGCCCAGACCATCATTAAAATGTCGAATTCTCTGCCAAATAATTTTAAGTAAATGAAAGCATTTGGGATTGCTTTCCTTATTTGTTTGGATCATCGTAAGTTAATGTATGAGTTGTTTTTTCTAAAGTAAAACCTCAGTATTCAGGTTAAATTGCCACGTTGGCACTTTACGCTAAATAAGTGCATTTTGGGTCGCAGTTTGGGCACTCGGTCTCTAAAAGGTTCGCCATCACTGCTCTAGAGGGTGATTTATGTTTGTTGCTGTGGCGATTTCATGTTTATTTGTGTGTGTGTGTCTTTAAAAGTTTGGTTTACATTGCTGTGTGAAAGTCTAGTGTGGTTGAAACAGGCAAGTGGTGTGATTGGTGAGTGACAGAGAGGGGGAGGGGTTTTGGAATGGATGCTGTGTGGATGATTTGAATGTCTATCAGGAGTGACTGTTGGAGATTGTCAGTTGATGAGTACAGAAAAACAGTTAGTCAGCAGAGAGTGCTGTGTAAAAGCAGTTGATAGGAGTTTTGTTCTGAGGTCTCAGAGAGAAGCATTCCTGTGTGGGATGAATTTGTTCTTTGTGATATCTGAGAGAGAGCGCAGCATATATCTTCAATAAGGAATCTTTAAAGTTCTGAAAGCAGTTAAATTTACAAAGAGATTAAACTGTGTGGTTGCCTAAGTAAGAGATTCCTGTCAGCACTAAAACTGACAGTGTGTGTGATACAGTTGACAAATATAGTTACAAGAACCTTATTCCCAGCCAGTTACATAATATCCAACCTTTAGTTTTGTTCCTCTTCAAATAAATCCTTTTTATTTAAGTTTATCCCAGAAGCCTGATCCATTATTCCTCAGGAAACACATAGTTCCTACTAAAACTGACAGTGTGTGTGATACAGTTGACAAATATACCGTATTTTTCGGACCATAAGACGCACCTGACCTTAAGACGCACCTAGTTTTTAGAGGAGGAAAACAGGGAAAAAAATATTCTGAACCAAAAAGTGTAATAAAATATTTAATAAACTATAACAGAGTAACATTTGAACCATGTAAAGTGCACAGCAGTCAACAGTGGCATTAAGAACCATTATCAAAGGTTTGAGTACTCTAGTTTTCTGGAAACCCCAAGAACTCATCATCGCTAGAGTCAGAATTTAGGAAGGTCATTTGCTCACAATCACTACAAACTTGAGTGATGGTGGGCCTCTTCATTCGTCCAGTAGGTGTCAGATCATGATTTTCAGCAGCCATCCATTTGTTCCACTCTTCTCGCATTAAGACCTTAAATGGCTTGTTGATGGAAACATCAAGAGGTTGCAACTGGCCGGTAAGACCTCCAGGAATTACAGCTAGCTGAGTCTTCA
>NW_015175980.1:224942-226899 GCF_001447785.1 Gekko japonicus
GAACTGGGATGACAGGCCACAGAGTGGGTGAACAGCCCCAGGGTGGACCACTCCTGGCCCTGTCATCCCAGTGCCTGAACACTGCTGCTCCACCCTGGGGCTGTCATTCCACTCCGTGGCCTGTCATCCCAGTGCCTGAACACTGCTGCTCCACCCTGGGGCTGTCATTGCACTCCTTGGTCTCTCATTCCATCCCCAGAGTAGTGTATTTGGGCCCAGAGACCCTAATGGAAAATCCTTCCTTGCATCCTTCCTTGGCACTATAGCTGTCTGTGTGTGCCAGAACCTCTTGCCGGGGTTGCCATACGTCAGTTGCGACTTGAGTGTCCTTATGTAATAGCCCCCCAACATAGGTTCTGAGTGACCCTTCTGTTTAAAACTCAGTAGTGTTTGCAGCTGAACCAGGACAGTAAAAGTGGAGCTTACCTTTTGCAAGAAATTCCCAAATTTTAAGAGCAAACCCCCCCCCCCCACCACCCTGAGAGCAAACCCCCCCCCCCACCAACCTGTGGGAACTATTTTGCTAGATTTGGGGTGGGTGGGGGACACGAATCCTGGGACAAGGATCTTTGGAAATACTGAGGTGTACTGTGACAGATATACTAAGCTTTGCAGTACAATAAAAATCTGTATTTGAATATGTTCAGTATTAGTATTTTAATACCCTTAGGAGCAAACTGGAACAATAAACACTTCTTAAATGTAGTTTTGAAAATAACATTTTGGTTGGATCTACACATGGAGCAACAGTCTTGAAATTGTTAGCACACAGTAGAAGTGGTACTTCCAAGGAACCAATAGCAAAGGGATTTTCCTTTAGACTCACAGACATTTGTGCAAGAAAACCCAGTAAGCCTGAACCCACATTAATCTTCCACTAGAGTGTGGCCTGAAAAGGCACTATAGGTTCCTTATCCATTACAGCAACTGGTCAGTAACCAGATGAAAGAAACTCTGTCATAATTCTGAAAACTTTGAATACCCAGAGAAAGATAGAGAAAACTACACAATACCATTTAACAAGATGAACCAAAACAACACAAAGCAAAGCTTCAGAACTTTTCCTCAGGGACCAGAGGGAAAGCACAATCATTGCCTTGCACTAGATCTGGTGTGGAGATGAGTGCTGCTCACAACCTAACCTCGCTGGGTCCCCGCCTCCTGAGGCAAAGGATTGGATGGCTGGGGAAAGCCGAAGCTCCGATTGGACCCGGTGGGGCTGCCAATCTGGATGCCTCACTTCAGGCTTGGTTGCAGCGCAGTGTGGGGATGTGGGCGTTGGGCTTTCAATCAAACGGCTTCTGATACTTCCTTGGAAAGACTTGGAGGGAAGAGAGGGGAGGGGAGGGAGGCTTGCAAAACTCTAACTTTTGCCATGGAGCAAAACTTCTCCTTCGTGAGTTGCTGGCATTAAAGTTGTGAGTGAGACATTTGGCTGCTGCATAGATCTTTCCTCTGTGTGCTGAGAGGACCTCAGAAGCAGCGGCGGCGGCGGGGGGGGGAGCATTCTTTGGATGGATGGCTGAGCGCGGGAACGAGAGAGCCCTGCGCTGGATGCTTGCATTTGTGACTGAGACATTTGGCTGCTGCATAGAACTTTTGCCATGGAGCAAAACTTCTCCTTCGTGAGCTGCTGGCATTAAAGTTGTGAGTGAGACATTTGGCTGCTGCATAGAACTTTTGCCATGGAGCAAAACTTCTCCTTCGTGAGCTGCTGGCATTAAAGTTGTGAGTGAGACATTTGGCTGCTGCATAGAACTTTTGCCATGGTGCAAAACCTCTCCTTCGTGAGCTGCTGGCATTAAAGTTGTGAGTGAGACATTTGGCTGCTGCATAGATCACTTTGCTCTGGAGCCCGCCTTCCTGAGCCTAGAGAGAAAGCCGTGTGCCGGAGGCTAAAAAGCTGAGAGCTAGCTCAGACGCGGCCGCGGTGGGGGGTGGGATGGTTAGGAGTGGT
>NW_015175980.1:226939-235773 GCF_001447785.1 Gekko japonicus
AAGGGGGGGGGGGGGGGGAAGCATTCTTTGGATGGATGGCTGAGCGCGCGAAGGAGAGAGAGCCCTGCTGGCTGGACGCTTGCAATACTCTGGCTCGACGCATGGGCATGTCCCACAGTATTCGGTCCATAAGACGCACACACTTTTCCCCTCACTTTTTTTGGATGAAAAAGTGCGTCTTATGGTCCGAAAAATACGGTAGTTACAAGAACCTTATTCCCAGCCAGTTACATAATATCCAACCTTTAGTTTTGTTCCTCTTCAAATAAATCCTTTTTATTTAAGTTCATCCCAGAAGCCTGATCCATTATTCCTCAGGAAACACATAGTTCCTTGAAAGGCAAGACCCTGGGTCACAATACCAAAACCAGAAACAGAAAGTATAAAGGTTTGGAAAGCCTAAAATTTTCCTGGTGGCAGCCGGATTCCCAAAGTAAAATAAAGCATAAGAACACATTTAAAGGTAAACCAGACCTCCCCAGAGAAGAGGTCATCACAAGTGGTGCTTGGTGGTGGGATGGGAATTTCCTGAGGAAGAGAACATATTAAAGAGAGTATATATTTATTGAAAATAAAAAGTCTGAAAGGAAAATTCAGCAATGGCAGTCTGAGGAGACAGTCACAGTTGTGTTTTGAGCTAATGGGATCTAGAGATGCTGGTTACCCTGTCTCGGGTTCTCTTGAGACTCCTGCCCCTTTCCACAGAAGAGTCCTGTGATTTGGAGCCTTGAATAGTCTCCAGTATCACATCTTTGAACTCCCTTCTCATTTCCCCTCTGAACCAGCTCAGCATATCCCGGTTAATGGCCTCCCTGGAGTCCATGCCTGTGGTGGCCAAAGGATCCTGGCAAATCTGGGACGTTGAGGGCCTTGCCTGCATGATGTCCCCGGTGGAACTGCCTTGGGCCGCCTTCTCAGCCATTTTCAAATACCTGCGGGGGGGGGGGGGGGAGAAAGAGTCTTACATCAAGCTCCTTCGGCCCCTCAATGTCTTCCCCCCAGTGCCTAATAAGGGATGGGTCCCCTCAGCCCCCTTGCCTCCCTCAGAGGGGAAAACCTATCGAGAGAAAAACCTATCGAGCCCAGGCAAACACTCAAAATGGCCGCCGCCACTTTTCCTGCCAGTTTTTTCCCGCCTAAGGGACAGTAGCCCGGGAAAGACTCTCCCTCCCCTCCCCGAGGGGTATTTGGGAAGGACGTCTCGAGGACTGGAGGAAGAAATCCCCCCCTTTCAATCCCCTGGCAGAGCGGAGATTTCCCAGGACAGTACAGGCGTTCTCTTCCCTCAGGCCACTTGTGAGAACATAAGAACATAAGAGACGCCAATGTTGGATCAGGCCAAAGGCCCATCCAGTCCAACACTCTGTGTCACACAGGGGCCAGAAATACCAGTGCCATCAGGAGGTCCACCAGTGGGGCCAGGACATTAGAAGCCCTCCCACTGTTGACCCCCCCCCTAGCACCAGGAAGACAGAGCATCACTTGCCCCAGAGCCCCTATCTATACCTTGTGGCTAATATCCACTGATGGACCTCTGCTCCATATGCTTATCTAATTCCCTTTTGAAGCCGTCCATGCTTGTAGCCACCACCACTTCCTGTGGCAGTGAATTCCATGTGTTAATCACTCTTTGGGTGAAGAAGTACTTCCTTTTATCCGTTCTAACCCGACCGCTCTGCAGTTTCATGGAGTGCCCACGAGTTCTTGTATTGTGAGAAAGGGAGAAAAGTACCTCTTTCTCTACCTGCTCTTTCCCATGCATAATCTTATAAACCTCAATCATGTCACCCCTCAGTCGCAATGCATGGCTAGGAATAAATACAGTGAAGCAACATGTTGAATACCGGCAAACAGATTGATGACTTACTGAACCAGTCCTCGAAAAATCGTCCCTGCTTGTGATCAGTGAACAGAGCATGAGCCAAACTGGCAGGTGTTCATATGTCCCTAGCCAGGAGTAAGCTACGATGTCCATGTTTGTACAGAATGCAGAACCGTATTTAAGACTAACTGTGGTTAACAAAACAAAGTATGAATCCAGTGGCACCTTTAAGACCAACAAAGTCTATTTCTTTGGATGGAATATTGCCAGAAGAAGGCAGCATGCACATAAGAACATAAGAGACGCCAATGTTGGATCAGGCCAAAGGCCCATCCAGTCCAACACTCTGTGTCACACAGTGGCCAGAAATACCAGTGCCATCAGGAGGTCCAGCAGTGGGGCCAGGACATTAGAAGCCCTCCCACTGTTGACCCCCCCCAAGCACCAAGAAGACAGAGCATCACTTGCCCCAGAGCCCCTAGCTATACCTTGTGGCTAATAGCCACTGATGGACCTCTGCTCCATATGCTTATCTAATTCCCTTTTGAAGCCGTCCATGCTTGTAGCACCCACCACTTCCTGTGGCAGTGAATTCCAAGTGTTAATCACTCTTTGGGTGAAGAAGTACTTCCTTTTATCCGTTCTAACCCGACCGCTCTGCAGTTTCATGGAGTGCCCACGAGTTCTTGTATTGTGAGAAAGGGAGAAAAGTACCTCTTTCTCTACCTGCTCTTTCCCATGCATAATCTTATAAACCTCAATCATGTCACCCCTCAGTCGTCGTTTCTCCAAGCTAAAGAGCCCTAAGCGCCTTAACCGTTCCTCATAGGGAAAGTGTTCCAACCCTTTTATCATTCGAGTTGCCCTTTTCTGCACTTTTTCCAAAGCTATAATATCCTTTTTAAGGTGTGGTGACCAGAACTGCACACAGTATTCCAAATGAGGTCTCACCATTGATTTATATAGGGGCATTATTATATTGGCTGATCTGTTTTCAATACCCTTCCTAATAATCCCCAGCATAGCATTGGCCTTCTTTATTGCAGTCACACACTGTCTCGACATTTTCAGTGAGTTATCTACTACAACTCCAAGATCTCTCTCTTGATCTGTCTCTGCCAGTTCAGACCCCATCAACGTGTATTTATAGTTAGGATTTTTGGCTCCAATGTGCATCACCTTGCACTTGGCCACATTGAACCCCATTTGCCATGTTGACGCCCACTCGCCCATCCTTGACAGATCCCCTTGGAGTGCCTCACAATCCTCACTGGTTTTCACCACCCTGAACAACTTTGTATCATCCGCAAATTTAGCCACTTCACTGCTTACTCCCATCTCCAAATCATTAATGAACAAGTTAAAAAGCAGTGGACCAAGTACTGATCCCTGCGGTACCCCACTGCTTACCACCCTCCACTGAGAAAATTGCCCACCTACACTCACTCTCTGTTTTCTATGAACTAGCCAGTTTTTGATCCATAAAAGGACTTGTCCTTCTATCCCATGATTTTTGAGCTTACTTAGGAGCCTTTGATGAGGAACTTTATCAAAAGCTTTCTGGAAGTCAAGGTAAATAATATCTATTGGATCCCCCTTGTCCACATGTTTGTTCACCCCCTCAAAGAACACTAACAGGTTAGTGAGACAAGATCTTCCCTTACAGAAACCGTGCTGAGTCTGCCTCAATAGGTTTTGTTCATCTATGTGCCTACTAATTCTTTCCTTAATAATGGTTTCCACCAATTTACCCGGTATCGACGTCAGACTGACTGGCCTGTAATTTCCCGGATCTCCTCTGGAACCCTTTTTAAAGATGGGAGTGACATTAGCTACCTTCCAATCCTCAGGAATGGAGGCAGATTTTAAGGAAAGATTACATATCTTTGTCAGGAGATCTACAAGTTCACATTTGAGTTCTTTCAGAACTCTCGGATGTATGCCATCTGGGCCTGGTGATTTTTCAGTTTTTAAGTTGTCTATCAGTTTTAGGACCTCCTCTCTCATCACCTCAATCTGACTCAGGTCTTCCAACACCCCTCCTGAAATCAGTGGTTCTGGAGTGGGCAAGCACTTCTCATCTTCCACAGTGAAGACGGAGGCAAAAAATGCATTTAGCTTCTCAGCCATTTCCCTATCATCCTTCAATACTCCTTTTACCCCTTGGTCGTCCAAGGGCCCCACTGCCTCCCTGGCTGGTTTCCTGTTTCTAATGTATTTGAAGAAAGTTTTATTGTTGGTTTTTACGTTTTTTGCTATATGCTCCTCATATTCCCTTTTTGCCTGCCTGACCTCAGACTTGCATTTTATTTGCCATAGCCTGTGTTCCGTTTTATCAGCCTCACTGTGACTAGCTTTCCACTGCTTAAAGGAATTCTTTTTACTTTTTACAGCCTCCATTACTCTGTTTGTTAACCATGCAGGCTTTTTCCTATACCTGTTTGTGCCTTTCCTAACCTGCGGAATATATATTTTTTGAGCTTCTAGGATCGTAGTTTTAAATAGATCCCAAGCTTCCCCAATTGTTTTGACCCTTTCTACTTTTCCTTTCAGTTTCCTCCCCACGTGTCCCCTCATATCAGAGAAATTACCCCTTTTAAAGTTAAAAATGGTTGTGTGAGTCTTTTTGGCCAATTCTCTATTTGTACAAATGATGAACTCAACAACATTATGATCACTGTTTCCAAGCGGTGCAATCACTTTTACATCTCTCACCAGGTCTTGAGTGTTACTTAGGACCAAATCAAGGATTGCCTCTTCCCTGGTAGGTTTCGTGACCATCTGCTCCATAGCACAGTCATTTAGAGTGTCTAGAAACTCAATCTCTTTTTCCCGACTAGAACACATATTGACCCAATCAATGTGTGGGTAGTTAAAATCACCTATTATGACACAGTGGTTTTGTCTAGCTGCTATCTTTAAGGCATTCATCATTTTATAATCCTCCTCTATCTTTTGATCTGGTGGGCGATAACAAACTCCCAGTGTTAAGTTTCCTTTTGGCCCCCCTATTTCAACCCATAGAACTTCCAGAAGCGAATCCAATTCACTTAGCCTCTCAATCTTTCTAGACTTTATACCCTCTCTGACATACAGAGCTACCCCACCTCCAACCCTTCCCCCCCTATCCTTCCGATATAATATATAACCGGGAATCACTGTGTCCCACTGATTTTCCTCATCCCACCAAGTTTCAGAAATACCCACAATGTCTATTTTTCCCTCCAACACCAAGCACTCCAACTCCCCCATTTTACCTCTGACACTTCTAGCATTTGTATAGAAACAGCTGTAATTTCCCTTACAAGTTAAGCCTGCATCCTTCCTCTTGCCATCTCGAGACGTTGTCCGGCAGTCCATGTCACCAGCCATGGCCTCTGTGGACAATTTCAATCCACCTCCCTGTAGAAAAGCAACCGGTACCCCCTCACCTCTCTCAGATGAGCCATCTCGAGACGTTGTCAGGCAGTCCATGTCACTAGCCATGGCCTCTGTGGACAATTTCAATCCACCTCCCTGTAGAGAGGGATAGTTTAACCCGGCGTGAGCTTACCGCATTTCAGGCGGGATGTTAGGAGTCAGCGATCGTCTGCTTCGTGTCCCGCTTCCGCCGCCGCCTGCCAAATGCCAGTTAGGGAGAGACCTGATGTCACTATACTGCCGCGTCTCCTCGCCTCTGCACTCCCTGGCATCAGGAGCAGGCCCTCCGCCCCTGGGATGGGCAAGGCCAGCAGAGACACACACCTCGGGCTACTGACGCACCTGTGGGTCGAGACCCGACACCATCGATAAAGAGCCCTGCGTTGCGCTGCCCGGCTATTAAAGACAAGCCGATGTGTTCTTCTTCTTTCTTCCTATGTTCTTGCCTTCTTTTCTCAATGTGCGCTATTCAGCACAGCCGGACCTGCTGAAAACAGGGCCGGCAAGAAAACTGGATAGCCTACAAGGGGATAAGCCCCTCCCCCGCCTGGATCAAAGCTTGGAGCCGACCCTGAGGAGAGGAGGAGCTTATCCCAGACGTAAGGAATGTCCCATGACGAACCACTGGAGAAGGGTAGACGGTCTGCAAGTATTCTGGAAAAGCTAAACTCAAGCTGTTCTCTTCCACATGGGCCAACCTTCAGTGGAGTTAATGGGCACACGAGAGGCGGCCTTTTGAACTGAAGCTCCCAGGCTTTGGAATTCCCTGGCCCAAGCCCATCCCAAAGGGGCTGGTGGTTTGCTTCCAGAGCGTCTTTTAAAGGGGGCTAAACCCAGCAGGATGTCTTCCTTGCCTGGTTCTCTTAATTTCTTGGAGTTTTTAATTTCCCCCCCATCTGTTCTGTTGGGGGAGGCTTTGTTGTTTCTAGTGGCAGGCAATTAGTTCTTATGTCTTGATTTTTATTGCTGTTTTCAGAGTTTGTTTTTTGTTTATAAAATTCTTAAATTTTGTGTTTTTAATGTTTTTAAACTTGCAAGGTGTCCTGAGGATGGGACATAAATGAAAAAAATTGTATAGAAAGCATGGGCCATTCTTAAGTCTGCTGACTGCCCTTGAACCTGAATCATAATGTGCATTTTGCTGATCAGTAGGTGAGAAATTGAATCTTAATTCTTCATACCCACACCACTCCATTATGAAGTTAGAGAACAATAGTGTGTACTGCATTACTAGTACCAATGTATGTATACTACGTATACCAGCACCATGCATATATAGCGAAAACTAAATAAAGCGTTCGTAAATTTATACGTTCTAAGCAGTTCCTCGGTTGCTTTACTGTAAACTGCTTTGAGTAAAGTAGCCTATGAATCTAGACAGATTCTAAAGTAACTAAAGAAGTACATTCTATGGATTTGGCATGTTTTGAATGGACTGTAGGTGTGTAACTGCACATACCTTTAAGAGATTGATGTCCTTTTCTAAAACTGTGCTACAATTATCATTTCAGTGCTGAAGCCCCAGATGAAATTCAGCGTTCAAACCATGTGTCCTATTGAAGGAGAAGGGAACATTGCTCGATTCTTGTTCTCTTTGCTCGGCCAAAAGCACAATGCGGTGACAGCCACTCTGATAGACAGCTGGGTAGATACGGCCATCTTCCAGCTGAAAGAAGGGAGCAACAAAGAAAGGGCCGCGGTTCTGCGATCCATGAACACAGCCCTGGGCAAGACATCCTGGCTTGTGGGAAGTGAACTGACCGTAGCAGACGTTGTGACCTGGTGTGTACTGCGGCAGACAGAAAGCACCAATGCTGTCCCCACCAATGTGCAGAAATGGCTCAAATCTTGTGAGAACCTGGCACCTTTTCAATCTGCTCTCAAGCTGCTGAAGTAAATCTCCACTGCCTACAAAGGAAGAGGCTTAACTATCTTCTGTCTCAGCTAGTGAGCATAGGCCTCAACTGTTTGTGTGAATGAAATTTTAAATCAGTCTAAAACGTTACAGGGCAATAAAATCAACAGAATTGGTTTCTGGTGGCTATCCTTTTGAAATTAAGTGTTGTTGGTATGAGGGTAGAGTTTGAGGCTGGGGTGAATTTACTGAGTACTGTACCACCAACCACTGCTTTTTGACCAAAGCAGAAACCATGCGTATTACATATGGCATAGATGAATTTTTTTATTAAAAAATAGATATTTTACAGAATATATAAATATAAATTATACACGTTAGCAACCCTAAACAGGAGAACCAGAGTGCTTCATTCTGTCTCTCTCTTCTCTTTCCTGTAAAAGTAGCTTCACTTGCTCTTTCAGTGATTTGATTTCTTCCTCTTGTTGCATCACCTTCTGCTGTAAACTGCAAATAACCTGAAAGCACAATTCACAGATACGATTATGTCTGTATATCAAAACCCTTCCAGTGTCTTGTACAAAAATCAATGTCTGTTTTGAGATTTTCAAAAGCCACTAACTGGACTCTAGCCTAAACCTCAAAGGAAACTAGTTTTGCCTCCTAAGGAATGTTTATCACAAGAATCCTATTTTCATCTTTTCCATTAAATCCACCACAAGCAGAGGAGTGGAGGAGCACTTACCCTATTTAGATAAAAATTATGATGATGCTGAAATACCCAGACTCTTTTCAGAAAGACTATTAAATTGAGTTGCCTATCTACTCAAGATGATTTATAAACTGCCTGTTCTTCGAGTTTCTTTGAGGCTGCTTATATTCATGTCAGAAGTTCTAACTCAAAAATAAACTACACCAAGGGTACCAAATCACATTAGTTTGTATACAGTCAACTGTTTCACAAACCAACAATGAATAGCAAGCACTATGGCTGATTTCAGACAACAGCTGAGAATCAGCCCATGGTCTGTCCCCTCTCTTGGCTCCAGAAACTGACACTGTTGAGGAAGGGAGAGAATGTCAGAAATGGACTTTTGTTTATATAAACTGGGAGACAAGCTAAAACTTACATTTGCTGTATTGTGGAAGAGTTCACTTTCAAGAAGTTGACCAGCGGTTGGCCTCTGAGAGGTCACTTTACTGGTTAGCAGCTTAACATATTTTGTCTGTATTGGCCATTTTCCACTGAAAGAGACAGGAATGTGACCATTCCTCAAACCCGTCAGAATTTCAGCTCGTTCCATTTCTGTTCCAAAAGGCTGAAAGAGTTCTAGCAGGATGACACCGACACTGTACATGTCCGACTAGAGGCCAAAAAAGGAAAAGCTCAGCATTAGTCCTTAAAGCCAAGGCTGTTGGACCGCCGATCAAAGATGAAAACAGAACTATTTGAAAAGCAACATGGTCTATTCTAAGAGCTGGCTGACTCTCGTTCAAACATAACTGTTTGAAACACAGTGACCCAGTGAAAGAGGCAAAAACAAGATATTTTGCAAACATTTTTTGCCAATTTCCCTGTTCAATCTATCCAGTATGAGTACATGGTACACACACAGCATTCAGTGAATTGCTGACCTCACTCTGGCACTGAAAAGCAAGCTTTGAACATACCACATCTACATCTAGAGCTCAGATATGAACAAGAAGAGGGACCCGCAATACTCGCCGGGGGGGGGG
>NW_015175980.1:235815-250349 GCF_001447785.1 Gekko japonicus
GGCGGGGCCGGGGGAGGGGGGGGCGGGGGGCAGGCACAGAGAATGCAAATGTGGAGGGAAGGGAGAGAGCCACGGCATTATGGGCAGGCACAGGAACTCCGCTGTGCCAGCCGGCCCCCCAACCCAGCGACTGGGCGCTGGGGCAACAGGAGGGGCAGCAGGAGGCTCCGCAACCGCCTGCTCTTCTGCAGTGCCAAGCCACCACCTGACTACACAAACCTCCCCCCCCCAGCAGCGAGACCCACGCAGCTGTGGGCCCGCCAAGCCCCCTCCCCCTGCAATGCCTGCGAGGCACCATTTCCAGTGCGTTCCCTGTACATGCGTAGTGAACATTTTTCTACATTTTGGGGGATTTAAATATCCCCCCCTACATTTTTTTACAGTTTTTAGATTTTTGTGCACATCTGGGGATTGCCCCAAATGTGCAGGGAAATCTCCCTGCCCCCCAAGTGCCCCTGATGTGCAGATTTAGATATCCACACGGAGGGGGCATGTTGGGAATTAGATATATAGATGTATATAATTGACACTTTTCAGTCTGGCAGCACAAAGCAAAATACCGGGGGGAAATGTGGAGATGAGAAATATATGGATTGGGGCCAAGAAATCATGGTCAGAATGAGGAATTCTGAAGCACTTGGCAGAAGAAACCACAGTGGTATCCGAACCATTATGATTTCAATAGAAGATTCTTTCCTAAAACAGAACAGTTGCCTTCTCACATAGAAAAATCCTTGATTTGTGGAAGGGAACCACTGGATTTGACCCTCCCTTTACTCATGGTACTTTTCAAATTTATCTGGGACATTTTTACCCCACCCTACCTGTAAGAAATGAGGGAAATTTTTTCATAAATCTACATGGAGACAAAAAGTCTATAAAATAAGGCAGTAGATCTCAATCTAAGAGTGGCAAGTATACACCTGCAACTTTGCTTAGCCTTCTGGCTAACAACAGTATCTGCACTTTTCCAACCAGTTTTTCTGCTAATGAAAAAGGACAGAAGAATCTTCTTTGACCATCAAGTAAAGCTCTTCTGAGGATCATGGGACCCACTTGTACAAAAGCCATGGAGGCTGTAGTAAAGACAGGAATTGAATGAGAGCCAGTGAGATGCTGGCTGGATTGAGACCACATTTTCCCACATATGGCTCTCCTGCTTCTTTTCTAAATCTGTTCACTTGCACAAGAAGTGGGTGGGCAATTTTTGTTGTTATGCTCTATTGCAGAACCCTGCATTGGATCCAATTCCCTGGTATTTTGGATTCAACCTATAATATGGCACAACAGAGTTGTAACACGCACAAGTGGAAACAGTTTTTTATTTAAAGACAAAGATGTGGGTGGCATTACCTTGAAGTCATATTGACAACCTTGCAGTTGTTCAGGTGATGCATATAAGCAAGTACCCACTCCAGAAGTGTGCTTTAGGCCTATACAAAGATAAACACATTTCAAAATTACTGATGTTACATTGTAGCTACCTGTAACACAATGTTTGAAATGCCACACTGCTAATGGCTGACTGAACATCTGTCCTCTGCTTTGCTAATTACCTGCCATTTCCTTCACGTTTTGTGAGGGGCCTGGCTCCTTCTGGAAAATGTCTTTACAGGCCAGCCCGAAATCTCCTATTTTCACATGGTGGTCAGGCCCATGGAGAAAGATATTTCTGGGCTATAAAAACAGAAGAGAATACATTGTTCATTTAATATAACTGGATTTTTATAAAAAATAATAAGAGATTGGATTTATACCCCACCCTTCACTACCCAAAGGTGTCTCAGAGCGGCTTACAAACTCCTTTCCCTTCCCCTCCCCACAACAGACACCCTGTGAAGTAGGTGGGGCTGAGAGAGCTCTTGACAGAAACTGCTTTTTTTTCAAGAACAGCTCTTATCAGAACTATGGCTTGTCCAAGGTCATCCAGCCAGGTATAATTGGAGTGGGGAATCAAACCCGGTTCTCCCAGATTAACTCCACAGTTAAAGTATCGCACTTCCCCACCCCTGGCTGCCGTTTTTAAGAGTTTCAACTAGTTAGAAGCACCAAGCTATGTTATCAGCAGCCTCAGGATGTTGTTTGGTGGTACCACCTTCCAGGAGTAAGTCCAGGTTGTGAACCATGTGCCAGTTGTGTTGTTGTGGTTCCATTTCCCGGCCTAGTGCGGAACACACAGCACACACCCAGATGTATGTACAGTGGTGGCCCCAACATCTCTGATTAGACTATCCACCCCAGCCATCTTGACTTTCTGTCTTTAGGAAGATGTCTCAGATGGTGCTTTCCAAAGAGGGGAGCCTTTTCCTGTTGATTCCCTGGGACTGGGAAGGGAAGGGCTACTCACCAGCTTGGCCTGCAGACTGTCAGTTTCTACATTTGTTCCCCTGTTCTTAGCCTCTGTGTTTTATAGCTGATTTTTTGTCCCGTGGGTGGTCTCTGGTGTAATGTTTCCCCCCAATTTTGAGTTTTGTGGTAACGGGGGAGAGTGACCAAGATATATGTCAGTTATTAGAATTTCAGGCGATTATACTCATCTTAGATTTCCTGTGTTTTTCATGTCTAAGTTGTTTTGAGACCTTGTGTTACAGGAGAAAAACGGCACACGTGTGTGTGTGTATGCTAAATAAACTAGCAGGCAGCTTTTTTATTATGATGAGAAATTCAGTTAAGGCTGTGCATCTAAACCCAACTGCTACTGAAGCTACTGGCTTAGCTACATGGACTCGCTGGACGTTTTCAAGCGGAGGCTGAATGACCATCTTTCGGGCATGTTGTAGGGCTATCTTTTGGCTATGCTCCTGCAGAGTGCAGGAGGTTGGACTAGATGGACCTGCTAGGTCCCTTCCAATTCTATGATTCTATGACTCTGGCACCACTGACCTACATACATTCTGGGGATCTTTTTATTATATAGTTTGTCACCAATCACCTTGCACACCTTGGTGGCCGAAAAGGGAGGGTATATGTGTTTTAATAAAACCAAACATGGAACCTGCACAGAGAAGAAAAGTGTATGCCTCTTCTCTGAGAGCTTGTCCTATACCAAAGGAGTCCACTTGGATCCTCATAGTGAGGGCAAGCTCCCATAAGAACCAGAGCTAGCCCCAACCATCTTAGCCCATGGCAGTGACCTGGACATTCTTTTAATCAGTTCCAGAACTGGCATCACAAAGAATAAGTAGTGCAGGATTCCAGGTTTTCACATTTGCTCCCATAGTAAGAGTTCTGAAGTGGCAGTTGTTCTTCTCAAATGGGTAACCTGATCCGACGTTCTGGTAAAAAGACACATCCCTCTGTACCCCAAGAGAATGCCAAATGTGATGCTATACTTCAAGTCGTAGGGAACCATGACACCTGCGTATTTGAATGGCTACTGGATGACCAACCAAATGGTGTCAAGGTAGACTTCCATCTAAAAGAACAGCTTAGAAAAATATGACTTTGGGGGGGGGGCATGATACAGGTTTATAAAATTATGCAGGGGGCAGAGAGTACCATAGAACTTTTTCTCCCTCACCCAAGATACCAGAACTCAAGGGCGCCTCATGAAGTTGACGGGCAACAGATTCAGGATGGACTAAGAAAGTACTTCTTTCCTGAACAAGTGATTAAAATGTGGCATTCACTGACAAGAGGATGTAGTGATGGCCACAGGCAGCTTTAAAGGAGGATTAGATACATTCATGGTCTATCGGGCTACTAGTCATGGAGACTCAAGGGAACCTTCGTAGTCAGAGGCAACAAACCTCTGAATACCAGTTCTTAGAGGTAACCTTTGAATGCAGACACCTTGGTGAATTGGAGTGTGTTCAGGCACCCCACAAACCAGGATTCTAACCCCTGGCTTAGAACCCCAGCTTGGGGGGGGGGGATTGTTAAACTAAATTCAGTTCAGTTTAGGGCACTTGAGAAAACTGAACTTCAACAAATCAAGTGACGAGAGATACCAAAACTCTCACTCATGTCTTTAAAGTGGGTGGAAAAGTAATATTACCACCAAAAACATCTCAGTACAGGGTCTGAGGAGGGCAAAAGGCCATAAGATCTAAACTGCATACGTCATCCATGCATTATAAGCTTTTTTAAAAAAACACCTAACTTTTTCATATTCTATACAGGGTGGTTCCACTATTTCTCCGCTTCTAGTTAGCGAACTGGAACCAGAAAGGTACATGAACTGCGTGCAACGTCACAGTGTAGCTTCTGAAACAAGGTAATGTTTCACTGTATAAACAGTTTATCTGAAGGACACTCAAAAGTCCCCTGGTGTAGAGGGGAGGCTCCCCTCCATCCTTTTTTTTTTTTAAATCCATCCTTAAGTGCAAGAGAAGAAACATCACAAGTCAGTCCTGATGGAAGAGTCACACTCTGGAAAGCCAGAATCCAAGAATCTGTCTGTGCTTTCTCCTTTTGAAAAGACCAATTAAAAAGGGAGGACTCGCCTGGCTAAGGGGTCCCAGAGGGCTTTTCCACAGCTTCAATCTGTCTCTCACAAGCGGTGTGATACAGACTTCCCCTAAAATAGGCCTGTCATTTCTTTCTCAGTCTTGAGAGAGCAGCAGAGTTGCTGACAAACGTTTAGCTGGCCATTCAACTAACGTACCTTACGGCTGCAAGATATTTTTTGAAGTCTTCGCTCATTTCAGTGAGACACCCTTTGAAGTTAAACAGATTTCCAAGCTGGTCTAAGATGCATTAGGGGTTCCATCAGTTACGAAACCCCAGCAAGGACAGACAATGTTAACTTCTGCACAGGATTCATTCCCCTTCTTCTATATAAGCATTTATTTGATGTTATTGTTAAAAACCATTTTTTAAGGCGATTTCTCACCTAAACCTTGGAGATGCCTCACTTTTAGTTCAAAAGGCCTGACGTGTGGGGGATGATTGAAAACATACAAAATTTTTGCAAAACTAAAACAAAACCAGAGTTCTAATGGAAGTGTGGACTAAAACCAGATGAGCTCTTTTGTGCTCTGCACTATCTAGAGTAGATAAACAATGGATACCAAAGGATCCCAGTACAGACAGGGAAATTGCTAGAGTAACAAGCAAATAGATCTGCTGTAGATCTAGACTGGGGCAAAGCTGCTCACTGACCTGGCTCCAGCTTAGAAACTCGTCTATGTATACGACGCTGGCATCTCTGCACGGCTACTAAGCTGGACCACTGGTCCATCAAGCTCAGTATTTGCCTGCTCTGGGAGCAGCTCTCCAGAACCACAGGCAAAAGGAGTTCTCCTCCAGCATCTGGCTACCCAAGATTATTTTCCACTGGTGATGCCAGCAACTGAACCTGGGATTCTTCTTGCTCCCTGGAGTTGAGCGCTCTGCTATACCAACCACAGCTCTGGAGAAACCCTTGACATCCAATCCCTCAGTCTCCCTAATGTGGTTGAGCAGCTGTAAGTGTGAAACAACCACCCGCACACGTCATCAGCTCCTGAGCTCCCTCAAACAATGGCAGCCATAGTGGTTGACCAACCGGAGATAACAGTCTAGCCGCACAGTGCTACTCACTCTGTGTCTCTGAAGCCACCTGTGGGTCTTCTGAGCACTGTTACCCACAATGTGCCCCCTGCCCCGTCTTAAAGGAAAGTAAGCAAGGGGTCCCTGCTTAGTGGGCCTTGGGGTTGGTAGAAGAAGAAGAAGTTAGATTTATACCTGGCCATTCACTCGGAGTCTCAGAGCAGCTTACAATCTCCTTCCCTTCCTCTCCCCACAACAGACACCCTATGAGGTAGGTGGGGCTGAGAGAGCTCTCAGAGAACTGATCTTAAGAGAACAGCTCTGAAAGAACTTATGACTGACTCAAGGTCACCCAGCCGGCTTCATGTGGAGGAGTGGGGAATCAAACCCGGTTCTCCAGCTTAGGGTTCGCCGCTCTTAACCACTACACCAAACTGGTTACCACCTTGAAATAGCTGCCACCAGAGGAACGGGTAAGCTGTGAACCTCCTTGAAAGTGCAGGCCTCATGCCAGGGATGGAAGTAAACAGGCTCGTCTGGTTACTGGTAAGTGCAAATGCGCCCCGACCTGGATGGCCCAGGGTTAGTCCGCTCAAGTCAGATCTCGGCCCTGGTTCATACTCTGATGGGAGACCACCAAGGAAGTCTAGGGTTGCTATGCAGAGGCAGGCAAGGGCAAACCAGCTCTGTCTGTCTGTTGCCTTGACAACCCCACAGGGTTGGTTGCGACTTGATGCACTTTACACCAACAAGTCCAAATGTGGTTCACTGAGAGCTGCAAAGTGATTAGCCAGTGGGAAAAAATACAGGAATAACTGCGGCATTTTTTTCCTTAATGGCTTAAAGATAACAATGGATATATTCATTCAAGAAAATGAGCCACTGGGGAGGGAAAGGACTAGAGAGAGAACTAGAAGGTCATTCCTGACTTAAAGCTTCAGAAAAGATCATGTTCCTCCAGGTTACCATGGTGGAGGAGTGGAAAAGGAATGGCTTTTATCTATTCATCCAGTGAATTTATTTGAGCTCTCAAATCATGAAATGATTCACTTAAGGAGGACTACCACTAACATACTGTTGTATATTACAGAGGCAAAAAGAAGCACATACGATTTCACCGCCAAACAGGTCACCTCCCAGCTATGCAAGGAAGTGCCTGCTGCCTCAGGAACATACACGACAGACTTGACCACAGTGACAGTGAAGCTTGGCTTCCTGAGAGACACCCCAAGCGCTGGGTTCAAGTGCGCCATTATTGTGCTCCCAACATCCTGCATGAATGCGTACGCCTCCAAACCCCCCGTCTCATACCGTTCTTTGTACATGATGGAATGGACATAGACGAAATGGACACGTCTGGCCTGACGGCTCTCCACGTAGCTTCCAAAACCCTCAGAAAAGAGGCCATTCAAATGCTACTCCATTGTGGAGCAAACGTTAATCTCACGGCTCCAATGACCGGGCGATCCGCGCTACATTTTGCCACCCAGTCTTCATCGTCCAAAGGCGGCATCACCTTAGCAGCAGGTGCAGAGTGCATCGAGCTACTGCTGCAGAATGGGGCGCAGGTGTGCATGCGAGACAGGAGTGGGAAGGCAGCGATTCACTTTGCCTGCCAAAGTGGCAGAGAAGATCTAGTTACCCTCCTGCTAGACTACGGGGCAGACATCAACTCCCTAACAAGCCTACAAGAGTCTCCACTTTTCCTGTTCCTTGAAGAGAAGACGAATATAAGACAGGCCTACTTACTGGATAAGCTGCTCAGCCTATCATACCCTTTGAAAATAACTAATGCTGAAAACTGCCTACCCAGAGGGCTTATCTTTCCCTGTGCCGGACGACTGAAAGACGGCCTCCTGAGTATGGCTTCGGATGTCTTGCCTCTGCAGGAAATCTGCAAATTCAACATCAGGAAAATATACGGAGGAAACAAGAAACTCCAGATCAAAACAAAACTTCCAACCAACCTGTGGAAGTCCATATACATTGACCAAGAATTCTCATACGCTTCAAAAATAAAAGCCTTTAATTAACATGCCCTCACACACTCAGGATCACCCCGCTAGCCAAGAAAGGCAAAAACAGGCCACCATGAAACTGTCCTAAGCACGAAAAAAATAAATCTGAGATTTGGCTTTGTACTCTGAAACTGACTTACTCTGCTGAGTGTTATTTTTTGTCATAGGCATGTAGAAACATTTACTGAAGGAGAACACTAAGAAAGGTAGCAAAGGAACAGCAAAACTGGCCCCATACATAGGGAGCGCCACCCTGACCTGGATGGCCCAGGCTAACCCCATCTCGTCAGATCTTAGAACAGGGGTGTCAAGCTCATTTGTTATGAGGGCTGGATCTGACATAAATGAGACCTTTTGGGGCCAGGCCATGTGTGTCATAAAATGTAGTCCCAGGTAGCAGAGATATAAACTTTATAAAGGACACAAACACAAAGATTTTTTTTAACTTAAAATAAAAACATGCTTAAAACATTAGCTCTAGAAGCTGCAAACCTACTTTTGATTTATTGACATTCACCACAGAAATTTCATGCTCAGAGTTCTGAGCCTAGGACCCAGGTGAAAACATGAAATGGCTGAGTGATTCAGAAAGTCCGGCAAAGCAAGCTATGATGCAGCAGCAGCAGCAGAACTGGAAGCAGGAGATGGCCAGTTCCACTGCGGGTTTGATGGAAGCCCTCCGGGGGGCCTGATCTGGCCCCCGGGCCGCATGTTTGACACCCCTGTCTTAGAAGCTAAGTAGGACTGGCCTTGGTTAATACTTGGAAGGGAGATCAAACCACCAAGGAAATCCAGGGCTGCTACACAGAGGCAGGCAACGGCAAATGACTTCTGTTTGCCTCTTGCCTGGTAAACCTTACGAAGTCACCATGGTAGTCACTTATCACCACCACCACAGGGAGTGCCATGTGTACAGTGGTACTTTATTTAATGTTAAGCTCTCTCTTGCTATATCAGAACCTGCCTTCAGAGTCTGAGTAATGGGCTGCAGTTCAAGAAAGGAAGATGAATTGTTCCACAGGGCACATATAAGCCTGTCTGTGTAAAGAGGTTTGATAAGTCGGTGCCCATGGAGCTTAAACAGAAAGAGACATATCTTGTACTCTTTATCACTTAAACTCAAAACACTTCTTACCATTATCTATACATCAGAAACTTTCAAATTTATTCCAAGAAGGCTTTCAATGCCAGTTTCTGTGCCAAGAAACTCTCTGCCTTTGGCAGGGAGGCACTGGGTTTGGGAGTCACTTCAGTTCACACAGTGGAAGGGAAGAAAAGATTAAAAGATCAGGTAGTAGGCGATGTGAAGGACCTCTACCTGAGATCCTGGGGGAGGTGCTATCAGTCTGTGTAGACAACAGTGACTTTGATGGACCAAAGGTATGATTCAGTATAAGGCAGCCAGAACAAACACCCTCCTCATGCTAACTGATTCTGTATTTCGCAATGCTCCCAGCCCTGGACCCCAGTGGCTATACTCCTCAGAGGCCAAACAGTAAGAAGGTACAAATAGGCTCTTCTTTCAATCAAAAGACAATACACAGGTAGATCTAGGACCAAAACAGGAATGCTGTTAAGGCAGAAAAGAATAATATTTCAGTAACAATTTAAAATGCTATGGCTAATAATGATATATATTAATTAAAAAGTCACATTTATTAAGCCAAATTTATTGCACTTGCTTCAAAAAAGAAATGAAGACAAAAGAAAAATATTTCATGTGAGACCTCCTAGGATCTAGCCTTGTGTCAAGTGAAGAAGCACACGAGTTGAATGATACTGCTATTGTGGGCCTGGAAATAGACAATAAAGGGGAAAAGTTTTCTGATAATAACTTGTGCCAAAATATAAAATAAACTACACTTTAACAGAGTAAAATTCAAAATCAAGAAAATACCTTCCAATGTTGGTCTGAAAAATCTAGGTGTGAAGGCCCTTATCAGAGCCAGTGTGCCTTCAGTGCCAGGCAGTGCTATAAGCCTGAAGTCATTAGCCTATATTTAGCAGTGCTAGATGATGCAATCCGGATGTAATGCAAGATATACTCAAGTTGGGTGATACAAAAAATACTGGAATGTCGTGCTAGATAGGAATTTAAAGGGACAGTATCAATCCCTTTACAACGCACCAACAAAGCACCAAATTTTTTTGCCCATTTATTTTATTTATTTATTGCATTTATATCCCATGATGGGCTCAGGGTGGCTCACAACAAAGATGCAACAATAAATATACAATTAAAACCAATTCAATAAAAACAAGATGGCAGCAGCAAATCACCTCAGTCCAGAGCCGTCTAATACACTTCTTGTTGGATGTTGGTAGGATGGTAGGCCTACTATGGGCATTATCTGCATTATTAGGTATTGTACAATATTTGCTGTGCTGTGTTTTGATTACTGGTACGATCTCTTTACATTTCCTATCTAGCATGACATTGCAGTATTTTTTGTATCACCCAACTTGAGTATATCTTGCATTACATCCGGATTGCATCATCTAGCACTACTATATATAGGCTAATTACTTCAGGCTTATAGCACTGCCTGGCACTGAAGGCACACTGGCTCTGATAAGGGCCTTCACACCTAGACCTTTTGGACCAACATTGGAAGGTATGTTCTTTGTTTTGAAATTTACTCGGTTAAAGTGTAGTTTATTTTATATTTTGGCACAAGTTATTATCAGAAAACTCCCCCCCCCCATTGTCTATATCTAGGCACACAATAGCAGTATCATTCAACTCGTGTGCTTCTTCATTTGACACAAGGCTAGAGCCTAGGAGGCCTCACATGAAGTATTTTTCTTGTGTCTTATGATTTCTTTTTTGAAGTAAGTGCAATAAATTTAGCTTACTAAATTTGACTTTTTAAATAATATATATCATTATGAGACACAGCATTTTAAATTGTTACTGAAATATTATTCTTTTCTGCCTTAACAGCACTCCTGTTTTGGTCTACCTGCGTATTGTCTTTTGACTGTAATAGGAGCCTATTTGTACCTTCTTACTGTTTGACCTCTGAGGAAGGCCCAATGGAGTTGAAACGCATTAGGTCACTATTGTTTTCTCTGACACATGTTACTTGTTACTATATTTTGAGGCTTGTGTTGGGCCCAGATATGTTTTAAATATCTTTGTAATAAATACATGTATTTTACGTGCAACTAGCTCATATTTCATTTTAGATTTTGGCCCTTGATTCAATTTGGTACTTGATTCAATTTTGCTGTGTTACATTTCTCCCCCTCTCTTTTCTCTACCCGTTAAGGAGGCTCACGGTTTTAGTGACTGAGCACATGTTTTCTGTGGAGGACACAACTTCAATCCCAACCACCCCCAAGTTAAAAATATCTCAGGCAGCAGAGGGGGAAGAGAAGGGAGAGGACATTTATTTATATTTTCATTTATACCCCGCCCTCCCCGCACGCAGGCTCAGGGCGGCTTACATAGGCACAAAGTGCAGTAGAGGTAAAACAGGTTAAAAACTATTAAGACTAAAATTGACATCAAACAGGATACATGAAAGACTGAAAATACACACTCCCCATTGCATATCAGGAAGGGATCAAAGGGGGGGGGGACACTATGGGCCACGATGTTCCAGATGACCAATCGGCCCAACCCGGCGATACTGCTCTGCAGTTGCACGGTGGTGGTAGTGGCGGCAGCGGCTTCTACTGAAAAGCCTGGCTGAAGAGCTCCATCTTGCAGGCCCTGCTGAACTGTAAAAGATCCTGCAGGGCCCTGATCTCTTCTGGGAGCTCATTCCACCAGGTAGGAGCCGCCACCGAAAAGGACCTGGCCCTCGTGGTAGCAAGCCTGGTCTTTTTAGGGCCCGGGGGTCACCAGGTGGTGTTGCGACCCCAACCAAAGTGGTCTTTGGGGCCTGTGTGGGGAAAGGCGGTCCCTCAGGTATGCCGGACCCTGGCCATATAGGGCTTTAAAGGTAAGCACCAGCACTTTGAAGCGAATCCGGAACGCTATAGGCAGCCAGTGCAGCGCTTTCAGCACAGGTTGGATGTGTTCCCATTTAAGAACACCCAACAACAACCTGGCCGCCGCATTCTGCACCAGCTGCAGCCTCTGGATTTGTGACAAAGGCAGCCCCATGTAGAGAGCGTTACAGTAGACTAGCCTCGAGGTAACGTCGCATGGATCACTGTGGCCAGATCATCGCGGCTAAGGAAGGGGACCAACTGCCGCACCAGCCGTAGATGATAGGCTGCTTTGGCAGTGGCCGCCACCTGGGCCTCCATCGTTAAGGTGGGGTCCAGGAGCACTCCCAAACTCCTAACCTCCGAAGCTGGCACGAGAGGAGCCCCATCGAAGGCCGGGAGCCCCAATCCCATACCACCCCGACCCAGGCACAGGACCTCCGTCTTTGCCGGGTTCAGCTTCAGCCAGCTCAGCCTGAGCCACCCAGCCACGGCCGGTAGGGCCCGGTGAAGATCTTCTGGGTCGGAGTCCGACTGGCCGCCCAACATTAGATAGAGCTGGGTGTCATCTGCATATTGATGACACCCAAGCCCATACCCTCCGGACAATCTGGGCGAGGGGGCGCATGTATATGTTAAATAGCATCGGGGAGAGTACTGTCCCCTGAGGCACTCCACATTCAAGCAGGTGCCTCCGGGACTGCTGCTCCCCTAGCACAACTTTTGCCTAGGACCCTGCAAAGCTGCCGCCCCAGCACAAGGTAAGCACTGATCTAGACAGGCCTGGTCTGGACTGCATTTAAGGCACCTTCATACATTCATCTGCAATGAGGAAGGAATCAGATCTGTGAGTCGGCCACATTTAAAACCCCACAAGCTCACAGGGTGCAACATCCCTCTCTAATCTAGTCTACCTCAAAGAGTTCTTATAAGGCTAAAACAGAAGAAAGGGAAAACATATTTGCTGCCCAGAGCTCCTTGAAGGAAGCGAAGCGTAAAAAAAAATGTGACAGACAGCCCTAAGCTCATCCAGGAGGAGAAAACAGCATAATGTGCAATAAATAAATAATTCTGCTGTAAAAGCAGATTATACTCCCAGTGTGCAAAGTGTCCCTAATGATGAATATATTAATTTGCACATCTTACGATTGCATGCATTTGCTGTGTGAGTAGTGACAGAATTTGGAAATGAATCTTCCTGTTGCAAGAATTTGGAAATGAATTTTCCTTTTGCAAGGAGAGGACCCACATCACTCACTTTAATGTCCCGGTGAAGGATTCCCATACTGTGGATATAATACACTCCTTTTAGCAGCTCTTGGAAGATTTTTAATGTCCAGTTAACATCCACATGCTGATAAGGATCTATGATGGAAGAAAATTAAAGTATTTATTTCAATGAAAGACTAGGTTTTTTACAGGTATGCCTTCAGAAAAGAGGGGGGTGTCTTACATTCACATTCAAGTTGCAATTATGTCCTGTAAAAGTTGTGTTCACACAAGTATGTATGTGTCATTTGGGGGGGGGGGGGGGGGGGGCTTTTTTATCCAGGCAAGGTCATCTTTGCGTAAATACAATAATGTATCATTCAACTCCCTTTCCCCCAACAAACTGAGAGGTTTTAAGATGCTAAACAAAATTAAGCAACCACTTAGGTTTAAAAATCTATTCTAAAGCAATGCTAACAAGACAACATATTTTCTCTGAGATACCAACATAGTAGTAGTAGTAGTAGTAGAAGAAGAAGAAAAAGAGGAGGAGGAGATTGGATTTATACCCCGCCCTTCACTCGGAGACTCAGAGCCACTTACAATCTCCTTTCCCTTCCCCTCCCCACAACAGACACCCTGTGACATAGGCGAGGCTGAGAGAGCTCTTTCAAGGACTGCCCTTGAGAGAACAGCTCTGAAAGAACTTGTGACTGACCCAAGGTCACACCAGCATCTGCATGTGGAGGAGTGTGGAATCAAACCCAGTTCTCCCAGATTAGAGTCCATGCTCCTAATCACTACACCAAACATAGAAATCTTGAAGACCCAGATTCGAATCCCCACTCATGCTATGGAAGCTCACTGGGTGACCTTGGGCCAGTCATACTCACTCAGCCTAACCTACCTCACAGGGTTGCTGTGAAGATAAATGGAGGAGAATGATGAGAGCTGCTTTGGGCCGGGGAGAAAGGCAGACTATAGCACAGGTGTTTCGATTCTGCTTGCTATGTGCTGTTACATTTGCAACTGTAAGCCAACTGCAGATGTAGCAACAGAAACTTACAACCTAAACTTCAAGGACAGTAAGGGTGGGGCTGTGGTTCAGTGGTAGAGCATCTCCTCCTCATGCAGAAGGTCCCAGGTTCAATCCCTGGCATCTCCATTTAAAAAGGACCAGGCAGTAGGTGATGTGGAAGACCTCAGCATGAGACCCTGGAGAGCTGCTGCCGGTCTAAGGAGACAAGACTGACCTTGATGGACCGAGGGACTGATTCAGGATATGGCAGATTCAGGATGTGGGTCACAGCACTTAAAATGATATGTGACAAACGTGAACAACTTTTCTTCATTCAGTAATAAAAAGACAGGTCTGTTTTTAGAAAACTCCCTTATACAGCTATCTAGAGGAAATCACTTAAAAGTGATCCCAAAGGCCGGGGAAAAAATCATATTACATTCTACATGACATTACATTCTACATCTGGGTAACAAAAAATGAGGAACACGCATACTGGACGGGGGATATAATTCTGGATAGCAGTGTATGTGAACAAGATCTTAGGGTAAGGGTGGACCGTAAGTTAAATATGAGCAGTCATTGTGATGCGAAAACAAAAAAGGCTAATGCAATCTTGGGGTGTATCAACAGAGGCATAACATCCAAATCGCAAGATGTCATAGTCCTGCTGTACACTGTTTTGGTCAGGCCACTGTCAGGACCCACAGCCAAACAACGGAGCGCACACTTCCAAGAAAGGTTCTGCTTTATTGTCAGTTCTATGGTCGCAGTAACATGGTCACTGTTAGGAATGACTAGCCAGGAACAAGCATACAATAATATAGCAGATTCATAAGGTTCCCCACCACCACCTGTAGGCCAATTGCCACTATTCC
>NW_015175980.1:250597-267566 GCF_001447785.1 Gekko japonicus
GCTGGAGACACGGATAATCAGGGGCCCTCTGAGGAAAGGCTGAGGGACTTGGGACTGTTCAGTCTGGAGAAGAGGACATGATTGCTCTCTTGAAGTATTTAAAGGGCTGTCACTTAGAGAAGAGCGGGGAGCTGTTCCCGTTGGCAGCAGAGGACAGGACTCGCAAGAATGGGTTTAAATTAAGGGCGGGAAGGTACTGGCTGGATATTAGGAAAAACCTTTTTACAGGAAGAGTTGTGCAACAGTGGAATCAGCTGCCTAGGGAGGTGGTGAGCTCCCCCTCCCTGGCAGTCTTTCAGCAGCAGCCAGACAAACACTTGCCAGGATGCTCTAGGCTGATCCTGCACTGAACAGGGGGTTGGGCTAGATGGCCTGTGTGGCCCCTTCCAACTCTGTGATTCTATGATTCTACACTTCATGATACACAGCCAAACATGTTTTCAAAGGTACTTGCTTAAAACTTACCGGTAGGCTCCTCTGTTCTCAGGCATGTTTTGTTTCTGTTAGTGATCCACTCCCACAAGGAGGTTTCACACAGCTGCATCTGTATGTGAAGCATCAGATGGTATTTCATCTGTGAAGACAACAGCAACACAAGCTTCTTGAGCATTCTTCCAGGAGTATGTATACCATCTGAGGGGGAGCAGTGGAGAGGAGGGAGTCAGTAAAAGCAGCAGAGTGCTGCCATCTGGGGGGTGGGGGGAAGATTCCAGTGGACAATCTGTATGAACCATTGCCTTGCAACAGAGATGAGACAATTTCAAAAGTTATCTGGATTTCACAAATTAGAAAGAGAACTCATATCTCCCAATACTAGTCACTAAGCCACAAAGTACTGGAAAAAACATTTTCCTATCATTTCAGAGCCCGCTCTCATCCCATCTCGAAAGCTAAGCAGGGTCAGCCCTGGTTAATCCCTGGATGGGAGACCACCAAGGAAGTCTGGGGCTGCTACGCAGAGGGCAGGCGATGGCAGAACCACCTCTGAATGTCTACTGACTTGAAAAACCACGGAGGGTTTTCTTGCTCTGATTTTCTTTAATATTCATACGGGGTGACCTAAGTTTCAGTTATTTGCTGCTAGTTTGAAATGCTGTGTCTATAAGTGGTGTCAAGTTGTCCCGTAAACTGGCTGGCTGCATTTCAAACTAGCAGCAGAGAACTGAAACTTAGGTCACCCCGTATGAATATTAAAGAAAATCAGAGCAAGATTTTCTGTTGTTGGTACTTGGTTCTCGATGACATCTAAGCAAGTTATATGGAAACAAAGCAGACAATTGCGGGAGGTGCCTGCCAACCTACCGCTGATTTTACGCACAAATCGTGACTTCTCTGGGTTTTTACAACTGTTTTGTTTATATTTTTATTGCACTTCTCGTAATCCTTTTTATTCCTATTGCAAAGTTACCTTGAGTCCCGTAAGGGAGAAAGGAGTTGGATAAATGTTTTCAATAAATAAATAAAATACACGCTGTTCTGAAACAGCAGCCCCGTCTATGAGCTGCTGCCCACACGGAGGCCGAGGATGGCAGGCCTACCACGGGCAGGGTAAGCCATAGTTCTGTCAGAGCTGTTCTCTCAAGGACAGTCCTGGAAAGAGCTCTCTCAGCCCCACCGACCTAACTGGGTGTCAGTCGTGGGGAAGGGAAAGGAGATTGTAGTGAAGGGCGAGGCATAAATCCAATCTCTTCTTCTTCTTCTAGAACCCAATGCCAGTCAGCATCACAAACTTATCTGGAACTTGCTTACGGCAACAAGGATGGCTTATAGCTTCAAGACAGCAACCACAGAGGGTCCTCCCTGCCTTAAAGAATGGCACATCAGCATATGGGGGGGAGGGGGAGGAGGAGGAGATTGGATTTATACCCCCCCTTCGGTACGCAAAGGAGTCTCAGAGTGGCTTACAAACTCCTTTCCCTTCCCCACGACTGACACCCAGTGAGGTCGGTGGGGCTGAGAGAGCTCTGACAGAAACTGCTCTTTTTCAAGAACAGCTATGCCAGAATTATGGCTTGCCCAAGGTCATCCAGCAGCTGCATGTGGAGGAGTGGGGAATCAAACCCAGTTCTCCCAGATTAGAGTCCGCGCTCCTAACCACTACACCAAACTGGCTTTCAATGAAAGAAAAAGACACTGAGTTAAATACCAGGCACCGCTTACTGGTGTTGTAACAGCCCAGCCCAGACTAGCCTGAGTTTATCAGAGCTTGGAAACTAAGCAGGGTTGGCCACCATCAGTACTTGGATGGGAAGCCACGAAGGAAGCCTGGGGCTGCTACTCAAAGGAAGACAATGGCAAACCACTTCTGCTGATTCCTTGCCTTGAAAACCCCATGAAAGGTTGCTGTAAGTCGGCCTCAACTTGACTGAATTGTATTATTAAACTGTTGGTGATAAGACTGGCTTCTAACTTTAATCAATCTGTAATTTAAAAGGGGAAAGGACTCACATAAATCCTATCACTCGCCCCTTCTATTTGCATGGCACGTCCCATCTTTAGCAAAACAGCTACATTTTTATTTTGGTTCTACTACCTGAGTCAGGTTTGCTCAAGACTGCCTTGCCCCGCCAGCAAAAAAAGAAACCTGCGCTTACCTCACATCGCCCTTGCAAAGACAGATCCTTCTGGGAAAGTTCTTCTTGGCTTGCACTGCCTTTATTTCGATCTTGAGGGCAGCGAGGGAGAGCAGACGGAACATGGTCTACGCAGCGCAACCTACTGGCAGCCTCGCTGGTACAGCTGCTGTCGTCGGAATCAGCAGAGAGTTCGTACACATTCGTCTTACTTCCTTCTTCATCCCTACTGACTCCATTGTTGGGGTCGGCAAAGATAATGGAATTGCTCTCTTCCATCTCTTCGACACTGCAATTACCTCTGCAAAACAAACAGCAAAGAACAGAAGTGTTCTTCTTCCAAAGCCAATAAAACAAACAAGTAGTTAATGGCTAGACTGTCATGTTCTTCTATATTATTCAAGAGGACTTTGTTACATACATAATAGGGCAGCATTGTAATAAAATGGTTCAGAAAAATGCTTGGGGTAAAGAGTTAGACTATGGATTATGTTAGTAAAATGCTTGGGTAAAGGATTAGACTACAGATTATGTTGCTAAGTAGAAATTCTGGAAGATCTTAAAAACTTTATTATTTTTCCAGATAAGCTGCCGTTGTGCACCAGCTGGGCTTTGCCTTCTTGTGGCTTTCCATCTTGCTAGACTTAACTGGCTGTTAAATGCTTTCTCAGTAAATTAACCTAAATTTGTATGACACTAAGAAAATAACTCGGCACTCAGCTGTGGTTTATTCATGCAGCGAAGTTAGGGATTAAGAGATCTGAGTGGGCCACAACAGGGCTGCTTGACTTCAAAGTGCAGGTGGGGGAATGCAACTTATGAATGCACTGCATTGGGGGGGGGACACTTTCTCCGAGTAAGAAGCAGATGGAACAGGACTAGTTTAAGAATAGATCCTCATTACTATAAAACAAGACCAATTTGGCAAAATTTTGGGTTATGGGGAGGGCAGGGAGGCTGACAAAAACAATTCTTGTCACATACTTAGTACTTCCTGCTTTAGAAGTCATTTTCAGGTATGGCAAGTCCAAGGTCTTCTCAGCTGCAAACGAACACAGAGACATGAAACTCTTAACAAAAACAGAGACTTGAACAGCAGGAAAATTATGCTTTAAATGAAGTTGTTCAGGCAATTTAAATTGTGTAGGTAATTTAAACCATCATGCTCTTGATTAACGCAAATTCAGATGTCAGAATGTTCCAGAAATAGACACACCTACCCAACAAGCTTCAAACCTCACAAAGGCACTTCCACCCTACCTGGTGTGTGTGTACATACAGAAATACACACACACACAATATGTAAAGTACTGGCTATCACGTGCAAGGCCCTTCATGGCCTTGGTCCCTCTTATCTGCAGAACCACCTCTCCACCCCTATGCTCCGCCATGACACCTTCGCTCATCTGAGCAGGGACTTCTGCAGGTACCACCCTGAAAATGGGCAAAATCAACAACTACACATGTGCTTTCTCTGCTGTGGCCTCTACTTTATGGGAATGGCATGCCTGGTGAGGTCAGGAAGGCTCCCACACTCCTGGCCTTCTACGAAACTGAATTATTCAAGATAACTTTTCTACATGGATAACAGGTATGCACTGAACAAAATAATTTATGAACCTGTATAAATGATGAGGGACTGTGGTCTATACTACTGTGTACAGCTTGCTGTAAGTCAGCTCCTACTATGTAACTTTTGCATCGATTACTGCATCATGTTAATACTTGTGCTTTGCTTCAATTCTGGTTTTTAGATTTCTGGTTGATTCCAGACTTCTACAATCCTTTTTCATTGTTTATTTAATGTCCCATTCTGTTGATTGTACTGACTCACTCTGAGTAATCCGCCTTGGGTCCCGGTGAGAATGCCTTACGGAGGCATTCAAAGCCTACGTGCCATGGAAGAGCTTAGTTGCCCCCTACCCAACATCCCCCGTGTCCCTGGAGACTACCGAAAGACCTCTGCACCCTGAGAATTAAGCAGAAGAGAAGCCCAGAGATAAAGCTGCCTTGGTCAGTCTTCTCTGTCTGGCAGCAGCGCTCCAGGGCCTCAGGTGGTCATCTCTCACATCACCTGCAACCTGGTCTTTAGAATGAAAGAAGCTGCCAGGGAACAAACCAGGGGCCTTCAACATGCAAAGATGCTCTGCCACTGAGCCACAGCACCTCCCCAGAGCTAAACGCCATCAACAGCTGAAGACTACCTATGGCTAAAAGAACTGAATTTGGCTGTGGTATACTCATCCGTCGCCTAAACATCATACATTTTGAGTTTGTTTACTCTCTTCCCTAATGCTTAAGGCTGAATTTGCCTTTCGATTGGCGCAGACCAGGGTCATATTCCGTAAACTCCTTTTTAATTTACAATCCCTTTTTTTCCTCGAATGCTACAGGAGTGGCAGATCTTCATCAGGATATGCACCTCATCCAGAGGACACACTACGATTGTGAAGGTGAGAATTACACTCACCTTTTAGGCAGCCTGGTTGAACATGTTCCATCCAAGCAGTGTGATACCCCACAATATTCGGGTGCTGCAGTTCAGCCAACACTTTAACTTCTCGTAACACCTACCGAAACAGACCAAAGAGAATATATCCAAGTCTTCTTGCCAGCTACTGTCAGAAGTTCTGACAAGGAAAGCAAATTCGTTTTTCGAAATAAAATCTGAAGCACATGTTGCTCCTCGAAAAGAGTACACATTAGAGTACATCAGAGTGAAATTCCTGGCCACAAAAGGAACCTGCTGCAGCAGTTCTGACATTCTGGCTGAGCCTCCTCTAAGAGAATGCAATTCTCCAAACTAGGGAATCCCAACGTGGTGCCCACCAACCATTTTTAGAAAGTAGAGAGGACCACATGGGGCTTTTGCCCTGCAGAGTGATTCAAAGGTGGAATCAGCTGCCTAGGGAGGTGGTGAGCTCCCCTTCACTGACAGCTTTCAAGAAGAGGCTGGACGAATATTTGTCAGAGATGCTTTACGCCGGTCCTGCATTGGGCAGGGGGTTGGACTAGATGGTCTGTATGGCCCCTTCCAACTCTGATTCTATGACTGGCCTCTGGAAATCTGATTGGCTGGACACCATAGGATTGGTTCTATTCTCTCGCTCCTGCTTCCCAGTGTATTTTTTTAAAATTATCCCTCTTTCCCCTCCCTCTGCACCTGGGCTTCCTCTGTGTATGCGGTTCTGCCTTCTGCGGCAGCCAAGCTGTAGACGTGCCCCCACCCCGTGTCAGGATTCCAAAGGCGTCAGCGGGCTCAAAAAGACTGGGGGCCCCCCACAAGATGCGGCAGAATTATTCTCCCTCCTGTGGAGGCCAACTTTCAAAGAGGCGAGACCAGAGCAGTAATCATAAAAAGACACAACAGGCAGCCTCTGAAGGTCAATACTTTGGGCTCACAGAGACTAATATTTAACTCCTTGATCAGTAAGCCAAGTGGGGGAGGCTACATGGACCAGTGAAATGGCTGCCAGCTGACAGGTGCACCGCCCCACTGTCAGGCTGAAACGGCTGCGAGCCGTTTAAACCTAACAGTGGGACAGGTCCGCCCATCCGCTATTAGGTTTAAAAAGCTGCCAGCCATTTAAACCCATCCATTTTGCTCCCCTCTGTTTCGCTTTGAAGCAGGGGGAAGCGAAACAGACGGGTTTGGTTCAAAGGCCTCCCCAAAACCCAAACCGGAATTTTTAGGTTTGTGCTCATTCCCAAAGATAAAAGCTTGTTGCCTACCTTTCCCCCATCTCGACGGAGACAGCAACGACTTCTATGGGATATGAGCTAGGCCGCTGCATAATGTAAATTCACTCACAACTGCACCAGTGCTGTACTGCTGCTGCTGGAAAGGGCCTTAGGTTTTCTTATGTGGAGAGTTCCTGACCCAATCTTGTCAAGCTAGGAAAGAAACCTCCACTCCCCCCCCCCACCTCCTCTACTGAAGCAGGTACTTTGACAAGACCATGGCAATGGGGTGCCGTGCCCTATAGCTTGCGCCGCATTTGAAAAATTCAGCTCATTTCGAGAACATGCGTTATTTATTTATGCCACTGTGTGACCGAAGTAAAGAACATGTACGAAAAGATACAACATTTGTAAAAAAAAACACTAAGGCAATTGATACAGACAGCTGAGCAATGACAAAAGCAGTAGTAGTAAGATTCCTGAAGAAAAAATATTGTAAAAAATAGTTCAGCAGCAGACAAAAATCACGTAAAATGTCTTACAGCAGAGATACTAATTCATCAGAACAGAACAGGAAAAAAATACAGGAAGACCAGCAAGCCCACAGAAAACATGGGGAAACACCGAAGGTCACAAACAGCAAACCTTCAAGGCAGACCTTCATGCATGGAGAGGCTTCACATTGGAGAAGATGGTTCTTGTGATGCTAAGACCCCTCTCTCAGTATTTTTAAAACATCCAGGAAATGGGTGCCCTAGCACTCTGAACTGTGCTCCGAAACAGACAGTAAACTGGGAAAGAATATCTCCCCCACACCACCCCGGCCCTGATTCCTCCACCCTGGTCTTGATAAAACATACCAGGGTCAGACTTTGCATCCAAGATCAAATCCCAGGTGAAAGAAGTTCTTCTGTGGCCTGAATGAGCCCACGGTCTCCGTGGCAAGACAATCAGTCGCCATGGCCGAGAGAAGGACCAAAATCAAAGGGGCCCATTCATCATCTGACTCCCCTTTATTTTAGTTTGTCCAACTCTCACCAACATATTTTCCCCTACTGGAACTACTGGGGGTGCCTCCCCAACAGGGCACCCACCAACACCACTCTTGGCACTTGCCAAGTGCATTCAGAAAGTGGGCAGGGTCGCGTGGGGTTTTGGCCCAGCAGGGCTTCTGAATGGCCACATATCTGATGGGCTGTGAAGATTTTTTAAAAAGCTGCTTTGGCAGCCACTCCAACCAATGCTCCCTCTAAGCTGTGGAGTCCTGTGAACAAAAAATTCTACTTTGTGAGCTCCTGGCATTAAAACTGTGAGCGAGCGATCTGGCTACGGCATAAATTAGTTTGCTCTGGAGCCATCCTTCCTGAGCTAAGACAAAAATGTGTGAGCCAGAGGCTAAAAAACTGTGAGCTAGCTCACACTAGTGCGGCTTAAAGGGAACACTGACTCCAACTACTGTGTGACTGAAGGCAAGCTGTGTGCATGCAAGAAGAGTTTTAAACAGTACATTCATTTTAAAAGGCATCCTGCTAAGCAGAGCTTCTGCCTGAAACGCTGAAGTGCTTAAGAGTTACGCATAAGCTCTCTTCCTGACATTTTATGGCTGGCTTGGTCTTCTGTGACAGCCATTTTGTGGTTGGCTCCGCCATCTGGGTCAGAATTCTAAAAGGTACTCACAGACCTAAAGAGGCAGGGGACCCCTGGGATAGACCAAGTCACTCATTACCTGGATGATTTCCTCTTTGTTGGCAGGAAGCATGCCTTTGAGATACTTGCCAGTGACCTGTGTACCCCTCAGCAAATGAAAAAAATTACCTGACGATCAGAGCTGATGGAGGAACAGGTACTGGTCATGTCCCCGAGGTTCAGATGGCCCTGCTGCGAGGCTTTCTCAAACACGCTCTCTGCTGCAGCAAGTGCAGACTGCAGAGCATCCATGTGTTGATGGGGTATTTTGCCTGCGCAGCAGTCAACGCCAGAAGAGACATCTGCGCACAGCTGGCCAGGGCTGCCACAGGTATCCGTTCTCCCCATCATCGCCTAGTGATCACAAGAGGTATGGAAGATAACTTTGACCAGTGTGGCTCTCCTCGTTGGGCTTTACCAGAGTTGCTACTGAGCAAGATAACCTCCATCAGCAAGCAGAACTACCAGTCAATTCTGACGTGACCAGGAGTCTTGGCTTTGGCTGTTTCTACACAGGACTGCCGGTAATCAAGTAGCCCACATGCCAGGCCAAGCACTGAGATCACTAGGCACCCTATCTTCCTAGGGTTCTTCTCAACAGTTTTGGTATTCTACATGGGCACTTCAGAACGAGAGGGCAACTTGGGGTTTGACAACCAGGCAGTGATAAGATCAGTCCTCCAAATCTCAGTTGTTTATGTGCCCAATAAAGTATGTTGTGATCATTGGCCAATACCTCATTTTCAGCTTGTGATGTCCCCGGGGTATATATGGCACAGCAGATGCCCGGTCTCCTTTTCAGAAGGACAGGTTCTGCTCTTGATCCATATTCCCTTCCCAGAAAAATACTCTGAACTCTGACCTGTTGGTCACTCTGCACTCCTAGATGTTGACTTGTGAATCCTGTAGATCTTCTCTAGCTCTTCAGGGCAGTATCAAGTGAATGGTAAATTCCAAAGGCATCTGTGCTTGATCCTCGCCACCCCCTTTAAGAAGTAGAGGTTTCACACCCAAGACTATATCTATTTGCTTGACAGTCATTTCATTGTGTGTGTGTGTATGCGTAAACCCACTGCTTTTGCTGATACAGAGACGTCTTTCCAGGCTCACGATCCCTGGAGGGCTAGCACCACATATTCCCAGTTAAAGCCTGAATACAGGCAGTCAATAACCTTTGAAATGCTCTAGTAGCTGAGCAATATGTGTATGTGCCTACGTGCCTGTAAAGTGCCGACAAGTTGCAGCCCTCTTATGGCAACTCTAGCAAAGGTCTTTCGAGGCAAGTGAGAAGCAGAGGTGGTTTGCCACTGCCTTCCTCTGCAGAGTCTTCCTTCCAGCTACCGACCCGGCTTAGCTGAGTGATACCCTGAAGATAATATACTGGTGTCACTTTGCAGTGTTCTCTTCAGTCCCCACTTTTCCCTAGCCTCCTTCAGGCTCCTGAGAGTGGGAAAGTTAATGCTGTCTTTTAAGAGAGGCACATCAAACTAGCCTTGGCCACGGGGGCTGTTGAAAAGTGCACATTACCAGTGGCCGGGGCCACCATCGGTTCATGGGCAGCACCCTCGACTGGTCTGTGCCCACTCCATGTCATTAATATACATCATGCCCTCTGCCCCAATTCTCAGGACTGATTCTTCTTTCATCAGGATGGGACCACCCTTACTACGTCTCGGTCCACAGCTGCCCCAATAAGTAAAGCCTGGTTCCCTGGATTTGCCATCCAAAGAATACAGGGCGTATTCTTTTAGGATCGGGGCTGCCCCGTCAGCTGCTGCACGTGGATTGTGCTCAGTCCCCGGGGAGGGGGCATTTGTCAGTCTAGGAGGAGTCTGCTTATCTGCACTGCTATCTTCTTTAAGTTCATCCTGCAGGACCCATATTTTGCTAGCATTCTCGCCTGAGGCATTCATTTATTCCTCTGCTTGCTGATCCCCTGAAGTAGTTTATCGGTCAAATCGATGACAGAGAATTCAAACAGTGGCTGCAGTTGACTGTAAGATCTGGGTTCCCCCTTCTCTTCGGTCCTCTCCTTTCCTGACAGCAGCACTGTGGCTTTGGACGGACAGCCACCAACACCTCTCACCAAGCTGTTATGGTAGGAAGGGGGGGGAGGGATAATTTCTTTCCTTGCTGGGAAACTCCCTTAGAGCAAGGGTTCCTCGGAAAACACTCTGGTAACCAGTTGTTGCTACTCGGGACCTCCTCAAAACATCTCAGCTGACCCGCTGTAAAGGTACTCTTCCAGTGCAGTACTAGAGCAAGAACAAAGTGTCAGGGCAGAAACCTTAGAAAACACCTTATAACCAGCCGTGCAGCACTCGTGCGGTCCAGTATGTGGGGAAGAGATTAACAGACATATCCCGGAGAAATAAATTGTACTAAGCAAAGCCTCCCTCCAAATGTATTTATAAAAAGGTTTATTATACATGCGAGAGAACAAAATGAAAACGGTGGGTGGATACAGCAATAAAGTTGAACTAATTAAGTTAAACACACATCTTCTAAGTTATAGCAGGTGCCTCAGAGCAACTGCAGAGTTCCTTGCAGTAACACGAAGTCAGAGGACTCCTTAACCCAAACTCCTGTGGACTCAGTTTTCTCTGAAGACAAGTGAAAATCCCAAATCTGTCCAGGTATTTATGGTCCAATGGAACAGGAACTAAGCCCGCCTCCTTTCTAAAAGCAACAAGCTGCTTTAGCGAATGATATGCAAAGCCACCTCTCTGATGTCAGAGGCTCCTGTTACCAATCAGAGACATATGAAATGTAGCCCCACCTTCAACGAGCACCCGGTAACGGCTCTTGAACTTCCATGACAAATAGGTAGTCTGGTCCAAGTCAGATTATCCTTTAGTCCAAAAGGGATTAAGTGTGGCAGGATGGTCCAATGTGTAATGGAAATGAATGGGTCCTTCTAACGTCACCCTCCAGGAGTCCGGGATCCCAGAAGTTCTAGGTGGCACTCTTGAGCCCTAGTTAAGGTTTTAGGTTTTCTGTCATGCAAGCCTCCTGCCTGACCTGGCTGCTGTTGCTACTGCTGCTATGCCCAGCTATAGGTCGACAGTTGAAAGGGTGGCAGGGCTTCCTCACTCAAGGCCAAGCAGAAGGCGGGCGTTCGGACAACCTGCACACATCCTGGCTCAGAGGTAAGCAGTGAGACCAGTCTTGCAGCAAGAACCGGTAGGGGACAGCCCTCCAGATACCCCTGTCATTCACAGCAAGAGACTGGGAGGGCCTCAACCCCTCCCAGTGCAGAACAAGCAACTGATGACATCAACTGTTCCCAAGGATCCTGAACCTCTTACAGAAGCTGATGGAAAGGTGCCAGTGTGAGGGAGAAATCGGTCCTAGGAAACTGGGTGAGCAGAATGGTATCACACTCGACTTATGGCGACTCCGTAGGATTTTCAATTTGAGAGATGAGCAGAGGTTGTCTTGCCACTGCCTGACTCTGCGTGGCAACCCTGGACTTCCTTGGTGGTCTCCCATCCCAGGACTAACCGGGGCCGACCCCTGCTTAGCTTCCGAGTTCTAACGAGATTGGGCTGGGCGGCAGTTTCCACAGCTAGGATGGTAGACCGACTGCTAGCAGGCAGATGGGGGTATATTTTTTCAGAGCTGGGCAACAACATCTCAGTTATTTAAAGCCTTTGTATGCTGCCTCTCCAGAATGTGTCCGAACCAAAACAAAAAACAAAACAAGCCACTGAAACAAATAAATAAGTCTGGATGCCAAGACAATGCCGCCGTCATTTATTAGCACTTATGTTTACTAGCATCTATGATCTTATACATTGTGGGGGTTTTGTGACTGAGCGAAGGCCCGGCTATCCAAGGCGGCTGGCCTCGTCCGTCTCCCCACTGCCTGCTCGCCACCCATTCCAGCCGCGCGGGGGCCAAGGCAGCTAGCCTCGTTCCTCCCCCCCCAGCCAATGGCACGCCAGTAGTCTTGACTGGCAGCCGAAAAACCAATGGCTGAGGAAGCGCATGCAATCTTGCCACCCCATAGGACAGAAGCCATTCCAAATCTCTTTTATATATAAGGAGATTTTATACACACACACACACATTTTCTGTAAGCTGCCCTGAGTCTGCCTCGGCAGGGAGGGAGGGATACAAATTAAACAAACAAATAATATAAATAAACAGGACTTCTCAATTAAAAAATGCCAGGGAATAAAAGCACCATAAAACCAAAGATGTTGGTTTTTCAGGCTGCACTGAGTGCTGACTGAGTTGTTGCATCCTCCAGTGGTTTGGCAGCAGAGTCAGGCAAGCTGGTGACGGAGCAGAGGCAAAAATTATCATCAGGGTAAGGAGGGGGTGGGGTACTGCAAAGGTACCCAAAGCCGGCTCACTTCAGGGGCTGGCACGCAGCCCCACCCTTGGGGGAGGGGGTGGTCGGCAGGCACAACCAGCACAGACTGGCTGCTACCTTGCCACAACATCTGGGAGCTGGGAAGAAAAGCTGTGGACCGGTTTTTTGCACCAGTCTAGGTGTTGTTCTCATCCCCTCCGACCCCCACCTCACTCCCCGCAGCAGCACAAGCCCAGCTTTCCGTCTTCAGCAGGCGTGTGCCTTTGTGTCCTTAACTGGGGGGGGGGGGGGGGAGAGGAATGACAGAACAGCGGAGCGGAGCGGCCTGCTCCAGGCTCAGTGCTTCCAGACATTTCGACATTACTACCTGTATGCCTTGAAAGCACAAGGCAGGCTGTGGTCAGCTGAGACAGATCAGTGGAAATCCCCCCCCCCTTCCATCCCAGGGTAATGCATCAAGCACCAGACCCAGTCACAGCTGTCAGAGTTCAATTTTTGCCTGCCCCTCCTTCCCATCCCAATTATACATCCAGTCCAGGGGGGAATGGTTCCTTTGGTGCAGATCTCCAGGCTGGTCATAGCTGGCTAGAGCTAGGGTGGAATTTGTACCTGGTCTACAATCGGCAATGGAGCTGGGGGTTGCCGCCAAGGGGATTCCAAGAGCCCTGGTACTCAGACAGAGCACTCTCATCATTAGTTCATGCTCTCACATTTGTGGACTGGAGATGGACTATAGCTGGGGTTAAGGGCTTCCCACATGATCCAATGGAGGCTGGCCCATAGCCATGGTGGGGCTATTGGGGGGCTTTGCCCCCTTCCTTAAAGGCCCCCTGCTTCTTCCCAAAAGCATTTAAAGGGAGCCTTTAAATGCTTCTGAGAAGAAGAGGGGGTGGCACGCAGCCCTCTCCCTCCCCTCCTGCAAGGGCCCTCCAGCTGAATTTTTGACTTGGATTGCAGGTGTGCGCTGCCTTCCGCTTCTTCCCCAAAGCATTTAAAGGATCCCTTTAAATGCTTCTGGAAAGAGGAACACCCCCCACACACGTGCACTCCAAGCCGCAGGTGGTGGCGTGCGCCCCTCCCTCCTGCAAGATTTAAAAGGCCTTCCAGCTGATTGATGGGCCATGTGCTCCCTGCTGATCAGCTGAAGGGTCCTTTAAATCTTGCAGGAGGGGAGGGAGAGGGACACCTCCCCCCTTCATTATGGCAAATAATGGCAGTCCCACCAGAAAAAAGTCTTTCCCACAAGCCTCAAAATCTATGGGCTTGAATGGAGGAGGGATCCTTTAAGGGGGAGCAGGGTAAGAGCTCCTGGGCCAGTTCTCACGAGGGTCTGGTGTGCTGTTTCAAAGCTTAACACACCAGGCAATTGTCCTCCTCAAGCCCCCCCCCCCGCCACGCAGCCCTCTCCCTCCCCTCCTGCAAGGGCCCTCCAGCTGAATTTTTGACTTGGATTGCAGGTGTGCGCTGCCTTCCGCTTCTTCCCCAAAGCATTTAAAGGATCCCTTTAAATGCTTCTGGAAAGAGGAACACCCCCCACACACGTGCACTCCAAGCCGCAGGTGGTGGCGTGCGCCCCTCCCTCCTGCAAGATTTAAAAGGCCTTCCAGCTGATTGATGGGCCATGTGCTCCCTGCTGATCAGCTGAAGGGTCCTTTAAATCTTGCAGGAGGGGAGGGAGAGGGACACCTCCCCCCTTCATTATGGCAAATAATGGCAGTCCCACCAGAAAAAAGTCTTTCCCACAAGCCTCAAAATCTATGGGCTTGAATGGAGGAGGGATCCTTTAAGGGGGAGCAGGGTAAGAGCTCCTGGGCCAGTTCTCACGAGGGTCTGGTGTGCTGTTTCAAAGCTTAACACACCAGGCAATTGTCCTCCTCAAGCCCCCCCCCCCCCCCCCAAGCCAGAAAGCTCCTGCTGTCTACAGTCAAAGATTGTTGGCAGTATCAAAGGCTCCTTTGTCCTCGAGGCTGTGATTAATAAAAATTGTGGGTTCTTTGCATCGATTCTCTCTCCTCACTGCAGATAAAATAACTTCTGAACTTTTCAGATAACTATTAAGATGGACTGAATATATATTTGCTTAGAACGGTGGGTTTTCCCCCCCTGCTCACTATTGTGGCACGGTCTCTGGCCTTTAGCAGTGAATGTTAAACATGGGTATAATGGGCCTTCGATACCCATAGGGCAAACAAACCATCCAAAGTATAATAAAATAAATGCATACCTTCATACAATCTCTTTTGGTTGCCTTCTTAATAAGGATTTTTTTAATCGCATAGAACTGACCATCTAATTTGTTCTTGACCTGAAAACGGATTGGTCCATAAGTCAGTTGGACACAGCAAAATTCTAAAGGTTTCTAAAATGACGGCAAGGGCCGGCTGATAACCTGCCCGCAACACCCATCCTGCAACATGTTTTGGTGCCATTCAGAGACAATGAAAAAGTACAGTTCATCCTTACATTAAATGAGCTGGGAAGGATTAGGGCAATCCCACCCTCTTCTCCAGTGATCTAGTTAAAAAGCTCAGTGGCAAATTGCAGTTTGTCAATTACGACCGAACCACTAGCATTTCCCCCTCTTCCCTACAAACTAGGATTCCAAACAGAGATTAAACCACGGTTTAGAACTCCAGTTTGTAGAGAAGGACGTAAACCATTATATGTACAGACATCATGATAAATGTCTCTCTTTTTTGCAATGAAAGCTAATTAAATGGCTGTACAGGGAAGAAGCAGAAACCATATGAACTTGATGTTCCCCCCAAGCCCACATCCATAATGACAAACCACCACTTGCTGTTATGGCTAACTACACCTTTTATCAGGTCCCCATCACTGTACAGCGTTCCTGAAGTATGCATACAAGCTCAACCTTGCTCCAACTAGGGAGAGGGGCAATCTTCAAGAACAAAGACCTGTTGGTTGGTGTGCGCATGCTCTGAAGAACAGACGCCGTCGCTCCCCCAGCTCCGAACTGATGAAAGATTTATGACCTAAAAGAGGAGATTAATCTCACTAAACTGCCAGAGAACAGCCTCAGAGGTCTCTAAAAGAACAGTGAACAAGGCGTGCCGAAGAACTCCTGGCTTGGCAGGGTAAGAGGAAAGTTATCAACCCTTACAGATAAGAGAGGCTGCAGCCAGCTAATTAATTGTCATGGCGACGACAGTGAAGGCTCTTTCAGAACAACTTACCCAATTTCAAGCTTTAGTGTTAGCCTCACAGGAAAAAATATCAAAAGAGATTGGTGACGTTAAACAGGAGCTTAAAAACATTAAAGAAGAAATTAGGGGAGTGAAGGAAATGGCCATGCAAGCAAAGAGCATGGCCGGAGTTAACAAGGAACAAATCACTCAATTAAAGAAACAGGCTGCAGAACTGTCAGATAGAGGCAGACGGGCAAACATGATAATACATGGAATTTCAGAGGACGTGGGGCAAAAGAATTTGGAGCAATGTTTGGTGGAATGGATATCGGAACAAGGGATAGAATTGAAAGAAGACCAAATAGAGAGAGCACACAGGCTGCAAACAAAAAGAAGAGGGGGGGAACCCCGCCCAGTAATTGTAAAATTTGCAAGAGAAAAGAAACAACAACAGATATTTTCAACCTTAAAAAAAATTAAGGGATTAAACTATAAAGGAAAAAAAACTTACGTTCGGCAAGATTTCTGCCAAGACACGCTGAACCAAAAGAGGTTAATGAAACCATATGCCCAGCAACTTTATGACAATAAAATACAATTTAGCTGGGCGTACCCAGCCTCTATAATCATCTTCCAAGAAGGAAAAAGACTAAGTGCAAGAGATCCACATGAGGCAGCAAAACTACTCGAGAAGTTGGGGCTTGAAACAAGGAACCTGGAAGAGCAAATAGAGATGGAGGAACCGGCAATAACAGATGATGAGGAAGCAGGCCCTTCTACGCACCAGGAAAAGAGGCAAAGGACAAGCTCCTAGAGGCAGAAAATTAAGGGAAGTATTAAACAAAAGGTCACTAGCAATGGGAAAGAACTAAACTATCGGAGGGGGGTGGTGCACACACCTGAAGGTGTAGAGAGAGGATGAGTTGTTCCTCCTCAAACAAGAGCTCTACACAAGGGGGACAGTGGGAGGGGGGAGGGAAGGGGAGAAGTGTAAGCAAAGTTAACAGAACAAGAATTAACTCTCAGCGTGGGGGGGGAGGCAAACTTAGAGTAAAAGAGTATGGCTGAAAGGTTAAAAGTGCTGACACTGAACGTGAATGGTATGAGCTCTGATTTAAAGAGATACAGACTCTCCAGATTTACCAAACAACAGAACATAGATATTATGTACCTGCAGGAAACACATAAACCGAAGAGGGATAATAAACCGCTGCTTAAAGACCCAGCATGGGTGGTGCTGGCTGAGGCTAGAAGTGAATTTAAGGCTAGGGGAGTGGCAATATTAGTACATAAGAAGCATGATATTAAGATAAGAGAAATAATAGCAAGTGAGGAGGGAAGATATCTGTTTGTTAAATGTTTATTTGAAGGCAAATTAATAACATTAGTAAATATCTATGCTCCCAATAAAGGACAAAAAAGATTTTTGATAAAAAATTTCTCAAAAATACAGAAATTTGCGGAAGGACAACTGCTGATAGCAGGAGACTGTAATCTAGATGTTACTAAAAATAATGTAATAAGATGGAAAAAATGGAGCCTAATAGAAGCATATGAAG
>NW_015175980.1:268014-268209 GCF_001447785.1 Gekko japonicus
GAAATTTTGTCATAATAGAAACAAATTAATTACAGAATTAAAGACACAATTAGATTCATTAGACTCAAGGGCACTATGGAAAAAACAAGTCATGGTAAGAGATGAATTCCAGAGGAATTCAATAAATTCAGTCAAAAGATTAGCAAACTACTTAAAGAGCAAAAGAGAAAAGCAAAGAGTGAGAGCCATTAGAGT
>NW_015175980.1:269036-302090 GCF_001447785.1 Gekko japonicus
GAGAAATGGAATGCAACAATAAGGGAATTGATATTTGGTAGTAAAAAAACCAGAAGTTCAAAAAAAAATAATATATAGTCATAGTTCAGAACTAGGGTGGGGGGTACCAGACATAGTAAGTTATTATGAAGCATTTCAATTGAAAACACTTTTAGAAATAGAGGAAGATGAAAATCAGAAATGGGTCAAATTTGAAAATAAAAGGGGAAAGAGAAGATAAATTAGAGATGGGGCCTAGGAGAAATACATTGAGAATTTGGAAGAAATGGCGACAAAAATGGTTAAAAGGCATATCTAGATGGGCACCATTATGGGATATTTACAAATAAAGGGGAAAGAGAAGATAAATTAGAGATGGGGCCTAGGAGAAATACATTGAGAATTTGGAAGAAATGGCGACAAAAATGGTTAAAAGGCATATCTAGATGGGCACCATTAGAGACTTTAGAAAAAGATAGTACAGATCATAGATGGTGGGAACTGCTTAGAGAAAAAGGATTGAGAAGAATAAAAGATATGTGTAACGGAGGAACTGTGAAGTCACTCCAAGCACTAGAGGGGGAGATAGGAGTAAAATATTGGTTGAAAATAGCGGGTCTACACAAGAAAGTCAAGAAGTTAATGGAGGATGGGAATGTAAGTACAGAGGAACCAATAGAAGAGATATACAAGAGAATGAAACAAAATAAGGGAGGATTGGTAGGGGCAATATATAAGAAAATGATTTCAGATAAGGAACAAATAATTATACAATTACAAAGAAAATGGGAGACGGAAACACAAATAACAGAGCAAAAAGCTATAAAACTCATGAACGGAATTAAAAAGATTAAATTATATAAGTTTAAAGAACTGGAATTAAAAAATTTTACCAAATGGTATAGAACCCCAGCAATGTTGGCAAATATGTTTCCAGGACTAAGCCCTAACTGTTGGCACTGTAAAAACGTAAAAGGGTGGTATTCACATATGTGGTGGGAGTGCCCAGAAGTTAAAACTTTTTGGAAAAATATAGTAGGGAAAATGAATAGATTATTTGCAATAAATATAAACATAGATTTCGAATTAATGATGACAAGTACAATAGGAGTGGAGACAATAGAGAGAAGGCACCAAGAGTTACTGAAAGCAATGGTTCTAGCAGGTAAAGCGGTTATAGCAGCAGGATGGAAAGATGCAAGCAAATGGACAGAGAGAAACTGGCTTAACTATGTGTTTGAAATTATTCAGGCAGAGATAATCTCCGAAATCAACCAAGACAAGCCATGGGAAGAAAAAACAGCAACAATCCAAGAGAAATGGGCCATATACTGGAGATGGATGGAAGAAGAACAAAGGAACGACGTTCAGTGGAAGCTTCAAACACTATGCCCCTGGCTGAGAGAAAAGGACTAAAAACAATAGACTGGAGGGGGGGGGGGGGGATGGGGGAAAATGTTAGAAAATGATGGAATACGAAAATGTATAATCAGAATGAAAATAATAAGAATAATAAAAATATTTAAACAAACAAGAACAAAGACCTGTTAAGTAACTTACCCTCCCTTTCAATAGCAAAAGTGAATACGAAGCTGCTGGGGGGGGGGGGATAATTACCTTGTACACTGTCCCGTACCCTCCTTTTCCTAGCCTTGAGATCTCATCAAATTCATTGATGTAGCGAGATGTTTGTGCTTCAAAGAGGACTTCATTTACACTGCTTTAAAAAAAAAGAAGAAGAAAAGTACATGTTAACCCTTGTAAGAATAAACATACTGTGCCAGAATTACAAATCATTGGACAACGCTAAGGCAGGGGTGTCGAACTCATTTGTTATGAGGGCCAGATCTGACATAAATGAGACCCTGTTGGGCCAGGCCTTGTGTGTCATAAAATGTCATTGCCAGGTAGTGGAGATATAAACTTTATAAAGGACACAAGCACAAAGGGGTGTTTTTTTAAACTTTAAAACATGATTAAAACATTAGCACTCTTGCAATATTTTAACAGTGTCTGATAACTGACACCTCTTGCTCTGAATTATTGCATCAAAATGTCTGTGCTGCTGCAATCTCGAGTACACTGTTCAGGTGTGTATCTGTACGCTGCAAACCTACGACGACGCAGCAGCAGCAGAACTGGAAGGAGAAGCAGAAGACAGCCAGTTCTAGTGCGGGCCTGATAGAAGCCCTCCGAGGGTTTGATCCACCCCCCGGGCCACATGTTTGACACCCCTATGATAGGGGTGCCAGCAGGAAAGGGGTCGGCAACAGCAAAACTGAGCAAAGAGCAGGAAGGGAAAGGCTGAAGTTGTTGCTTCTCCCTCCTCTCCTTCCACATTCTCAATCATGTTCTCCAAGGCTGCTTTTGTTAAAAGAGTATGCCTGGGGAAAAGAATCACACAACCACCCAAAAACCAAGATAGTAGGTACTATAAAAGTGAGATAGGTTCAACTTCTGGAATACTTTCAAAACACTCTTAATTTTATCTGTACTGTACAGACACAGGAATGACATTCCCCAAGGCATCTGTTTTAACCGTGTTAAAAAACAATTTGTCATAGATAATAACAACTAATACTACTGCAAATTACTAGTCAGTTATCAACCTGCCCCTTAGTACAGGGGTCTATCCTCTCCTGGCACACCTCTCAAAAAGCATTACACTCTAGGGAGCAAAATCTCCTGGTGATCCCTGGCCTGAAAGACATCCGGCTGTCCTTGACCAGAGCCAAGGCCTTCTCGTTCCCCCAGGCCTATGGTTGAGGACAGCAACGGTTTACCATCACACCTGGCCTCCTCTACCCCCCCTCCCCCTCAGGGGAAAGAGTGAAAATTGGTAGTTAATGTCACCTGGATGAGTTGTTGCTGCACTGCATTGCACTGCATTGTTTTGTTTTAACTGTTTTAAACCAAACTTTATTTTTTACTGATATATGTATTTGTTAAATGTTGTGCACTACCCCGAGCCCTTTGGGAAAGGGTGGTCTAAATAATAATAATAATAATAATTGATTATTATTATTATTATTATTAGCCCAATCACTGCTACTGAAGGGCTCTGGCCAATGTACGATATGAATAAAAACATACACTAGATAAAACAATAAAAATCGAACAGCACATTTTTTAAAAGATGGCGAACAAATTAATCCCATTTCAGACTGCCGGCCGCTTCGCGGGCAGGGGAAAAAGGGTAAGACAAATGTAGAGAGCAAAAGAGTGTACCAGCCAAGATGAAAATTGTCACTGTCCTCAACCAAGTTCCCACAAGGCCTTGATGGTACTCGACAGAGAGTACCACTAGGCTGGGGCCAAGGACCATCAGTAAGGTGTTACTACTACTAATAATAATAATAATTAGTAAGCCTCCATATATGTGTGTGGACAAGGGAGGCAGAAAGATCTCTTTTTGGAGTTCTCTTTCCTTGAAAGAGCAGCAAAGCTTTAACCTTTTCAAAACAAAGCAAGGTATTTTAAGCTGCCTGGATGTTGGTGCCCAGGGCTAAAGCAGAAGGCAGTGCCACCTGCTCAGAGTCCTTGGGACGGGGGTGAGCAACAACCCCAATTCAAAAAGCAAAAACAAAAACAAAAACAAAAAATGTACTTTTCTGTACCAGTCCTGTACAATTCCCCATTCTTTGTATGTTCAATTGTTTCTACAAATCTTAATGCTAGTGATCAAAGGAACTGCTTTTGGCACTGTTTTTAAATCAATCAGAAGTTCCCTTTAATAGATGTAAATGCCTTTGGGCTCCAAGTCTGATGCTGATCACTATTTTATATTCGTAAATACACAGACTTCTAAAAAAACATATCGGTTATTTCAAGCATTTCAAGCATCAGTTATTTCAAGCATACCTGTTTGTGTGGGCATCGCCACTGCCAAACTCCTGCAAAACATAATAAAAACTCCTGATGAAACAAACAGCCCAGTCTAATTTCTGACTAGTACAAAATGTTCAAAAACAAGTTGCTATTTGTTCTCTTATTTCGTGAAATTAAACTTCTGGTCACGGCTCTAAATCGGTGGACCAAAACTGTAAGGACAACGGGGGGGAGGGGGGGCGGCATTCAGCTGCATTTATGTAGGACACTGTAGTATTTACACAGCCGTCCTTTTCTAAATTGCTCAGAGGGTTTTGCATACATCATCTAGGTGACAGCAAACTGAAACCCACAAAGCAACTCAAGGAACTAATTTTTGGGAAGGGGTGGTTGCAGAAGCACCCATCAGCCAAAACACTCCACAGTCCCCTGTAACGGGAGGAGCGAGAGGACTGGCTGCCAGCTGACGTAATGATGGCCGTGAGCAGGGAGAGCTTGAAAAAGGGAATGGACAGATTCACAGAGGGGGATCCATCAACACCCCACCCCAGGTACGCCACTGTTCCTGTCCCAACCCCCTTTAGCTATAATGTTTAATTCAAAGCTAAAACCAAATCTATGCTTTAACGCTATGCATGCACAAAACATGTCACAGTGGGAAACAGAACATGGAGAACATTGGATTTGGTCCTCTTGTATACCAGGCAACCCAGTCCAGAAAAAAAGAAATTACAAAACACACCAACACCAGGAAAAGGAACGTACTGTTGCATTAATCCAAAAACACAATCCACGTTAATAAGAAGAAGAGGGGATTGGATTTATACCCCACCCTTCGCTACCCAAAGGAGTCTCAGAGAGGCTTACAATCTCCTTCCCCTTCCCACAACAGACACCCTGTGAAGTAGGTGGGGCTGAGAGAGCTCTCTCAAGAACTACTTGTGAGAGAACAGCTCTGAAAGAACTTGTAACTGACCCAAGGTCACACCAGCAGCTGCATGTGGAGGAGTAGGGAATCAAATTTGGTTATCCCAGAATAGAGTCTGTGCTCCTAACCACTACACCAAACTGGCTCTTTTATTAGGATGAGCCCAGTGACACATAACTGTTTGTAAGCTTCCATGTTCCGCAGAACTCTTCATCAGGCCAGATGTTACAAAATTGTATAAAGAAAGCAGATTGTAAGTATATTTTTGCTCCCACCCACCCCCCTCCTTATTAAGGCCAGAAGTTACAAAATTAAAGTTCTGGGGAGCTCAAAAACTTGCACACTGTTGTGTTATTGGACTGGCCCTAATAAAAGATTGTGCTTTTAGCTTTTTGACAAACGGGGCTGCAAACAATTTTACTGCTACCCTAAACATACCAACAACAACCACCCCCTCTCAAAGTGCTGACTCCTCCAGGATGCTTTCATCTACATAAGAACACTTCTGCAAACTGCACAGGTCTCAATTCCTGTACCTTGAAGCCAATGTCACATTTTACATTGTCAGCCGCCTCCAGTTCCACTCAGGAAAAAGGAAGTGAGATATAAATTTGATAGATAAATAAATAAAGGTATACAGTGAGGCTAAGGAAACTTACCCCATTGAGTATTTGCTGATTAGCTGCCTTCATTAACTGAGTAATGGCCTGATTATGCTGCAGCCTCAAACTGCTGAATTCATCACAGGAGGCAAAAGAGGAAAGCAAGCCCATTCGAGTAAACGTCTTGCACAGCACTGTACGAAAGCAGAAAGCAGGAAGGAAAAAATGTTCTACAGTGAACTTTAGACAGCATCCACACAATATAAAACACTGCTCCTTATTTTTTGTGTGTATTCATTGAGCCAACCATTCGTAAGAGTTGTGCACCATTAACTATGGCGGAGGTTCAGTTTAACCAGTTTGGCAGACACACACAAACACTCACTTCATCCAATGTACTTCATCCAAACTGCACAAACACGTCGGCTTGGTTCAGACTTCGCAGGAAACCACAGTTTATCTCAATTAAGGTTAGCCTGGGCTGCAGATAATACATTCAAATTCTGATTTGCCCCAACAAATGCCCCAACTCCCCCACCAAAGGCTTTGTTGGTGCCCCACTCTCCACTGCAAAGAGGACACAAGGCCAAGAAACAAGCTGGAATACCCACTTTAATATGTTTGGTAAAATCAGGATTAAGACTTTACAATGGTTAAGAAACCAGCTTAAAACCATGGTTTCACATCCTGGCTTGACACATTCTAGCTAACCCACAGTTAGTGGAGTGGCCCAGGTTTGGACGATTGTGCTAACCCGGAGTAAGTTGTAACCAGTGTTCCCTCCAACCTGAGTCAGTGTGAGCTAGCTCACAGTTTTTTAGCCTCCGGCTGGCAGATTTCTGTTTCAGCTCAGGAAAGATGGCTCCGGAGCAAACTAATTTATGCAGCCGCCAAATCGCTCGCTCACAACTTGAATGCCAGTCGCTTACCAAGTAGAATTTTTGCTCACAGGACTCCACAGCTTGGAGGGAGCACTGGTTGTAACCACAGCTTCACGTGAGATCTGAACCAAGCCGTTATTGAACAAGAATATAGCAGGCCATTCAATACTAAAACACACTGTAAATCCAGTAAAGGGTTTTTTAAAAATGCTCTATGTTTGGGGAAACTCCCCCTCACATAAAAAGTTACTGGTGATAAAATCTACTATGCACCCTTTGGTGGTGGTGAAAACGGCTGTTAAAATCGCAGCCGACTTGGAGCAACCCCTCATAGAGTTTACAAGGCAGGAGACGAAGAGAGGCGGTTTGCCTTTGCCTGCCTCTGCATAGCAGCCCTGGGCTTCCTTGGCAGTCTCCCATCCAAGTACCAGGATGTGGTGATGACATCAGCCTAGCCTGGGCAATCCGGATCAGGCCATAATGCATTCTTCACCCCCCACCCCCCAAGAAAAAAAAAACTGCTAGGACAAAATGTTATAGCGGTCAGGTCTGAACTCAACATAATCACAAAACACCGAAAAATAATAATCGCCCAGACCAGTAGAATGTTGTCAGGGAGAAAAAATTACATCCTCTAATTTCTGTGTTCGGGATGGGGGCACCAAAACATGTGATGTGTGTGTTTTCATATATCTCACATATACATTCTTTGTGGTCGCCATCTCCTCAAAAAAAAAGAAAGAAAAAAGAAAAAAAAACTGTCTGGACCACATTCATTCTATTCCGCAGAACTTTTGCCTGATAGGCTTAACTCCATAAATACCTGTTCATACACGCAAACCTACATGCACTGGGGTCTCTCCAGGGAAAAGATTAGTTTATTTTGTTTGATTTTTTTTCATAGAAGGCTTTCCAGATGGCATAGCAAGGGGCAGTTCTAGAAATAAGGATTGCAATGTTAAAAGGTGTTTATTGGTTTAATCTGTTTCTTCTCTATGTTCCAAAAGTGTAATAGCGAAATAACTAATCTTATTAGAGGTTTCAGAAATGACAGTCCATGTTCCAGTACTACTAATCTTTGACACTGCTTTTAGTCTTACTGCACTGAACTGCACTGGAAGTAAAAGAAACAAAGAGGCAACATCAGATGACGTCGGGGCGCCCAGTGTCCCAGACGATTTGCCAGATGAACTGAAAGTGCTGTTTTAAAAAGTGTTGTTTACATATTTTAATTGAGTTTTTGTTGTAAGCATATGTACTTCTATATTTCTTGCGTCAAAGCTGCACTGCCTAAACCCAACAATCCCCCATGACTGAAAGGATGCTAATGATTGCCAGAGCTTATACAGGTGTAGGTGTCAGTGAACTATAAATCTTCACATACGCACCGCTTATGAAACACTTTGTACTCTGCTACTGACTAACAGTCAGCTTAACTTGGTAGGTGCGCTTAACACTTCCGTGGTGCATATGTGAAGTGCCTTTGATTATTCTAATCACAGTAACTGAAATCAATCATGAACATATAATCAGATATTCACTTTGGTTCATTGCTTAAATGCATCTCCTTCAACTGAAGGAGAATGGTGTGACGGATATATGACAAAGTTTGATGGAACCAATAATTATGATTTATTTCTAACTGTCATAGTGGGTATAAGACTGCCAAGTGCTTTCTCAAATTGGGCTGGGGAAGCACACCCTTGACAGAGTTTCTGTCTTACATTGCTTTGGGCTGCGATTTTATTGTCTTTTTAGGTGGGCTTCAACAGTTTTTATCGCTGTTCATACACTGTCTCAGGTGCCAATCTAGGTAGAGAAAGCAGTTTACAAACCTGGAAACATATAACAAAAATATGTGCCCTAGGAAATGGGTTAGGGCTCTGGCATTTCTTTTTTTTTTTTTCAATCAAAATTAAGTACAGTTAGGCTTTCTGTTTGGTCTGGTGTATCAGAACTCTGAGGAAGATCCCAGAAGACTCTAAGCAGGTTAAAGTTCCAAAGCAGTTTGTCTACTCCTTAGACTACTTCTTGCCACATAATCTAGCTCCCTTGAAAAGGAGCAGTTACTGGCCCAGATTCAAACACCAGCATCAGCCATCGTGAGGTGGGCAGGAACCCAGAACCAACGATCTGTAAGATACTGTCTTACTTCCTAAAGTGTGGTAGAGTACAGATTTATCAACAATCACCTGTTGCGGAATTAGGGCCTGGATTGAGCCTCAGCTCTGTTACACCTATGATACTTTAACTTCTATAGTAATTAGCCTCTATAGTTGAATCTTTGGTGTGGTTTCCCAGGTTTCAGACTTCTGATGGTGCTGTGGCCTTCTGGTACCAAATAACTCTGTACATAACTTTTGCCTTAGAGGATGTTTATACATCCCAGAAGTTAGTGGCGTCACTATCAACATCAAATTGGAAAGAGTATCTGAAACTAGCTTCCTTGACTGTCCTTGACTTGCTTTGAGCTTCCTGACCTCAGAGAGAAGTGGGAGAGATTTGGGTCAGTTCTACTTTGGCCTGTGTCACATCCATGGTAGCCCCATATGATAGGTACATTACTAGGTACATTGACAGTTATAGGTCCAAGAAAGATATATACCTGTGGTTTACTAATGGTAGGGGCAGGCCTTCAACAGCTCCTTGTGAGACCGTGGCTAGTCCAGAACGTTCTAAGTTTTATACAAGTGCACTATTTTAAGTACTGGGTTGAAATATGCTATGGTGAATATTGAAATGCTGAATACTGAAATGCTACAAAGTGTTTTCTGCCTTATGTCTGTGTTGTAGGAGCCCGTTTGACTCCTGCCAGTGGTAAGGACTCAGACAAACTTGGCCAGAAAGGAAAAACAGGCTGCTTACTCGTAACTGATGTCTTCGAGTGGTCATCTGTGCATTCACCCCTCTGGGATACAGTGCGCCTACACTGACCCAGATCGGTACACTTGAAAGTGGATTTTCACACCCACTCCCCGCTCATGTGCAGGGCTCCAGTGCGCACGACCAGGGGAGGGGCACGACAATCCCGCCAGCTCCTTCTGACCGTTGCCATCAGTCTAATAGCAACAAGAGGACCAACAGCAGAGAGGAAGGAGGGCGGGTAGTGTGGATGCACAGATGACCACTCGAAGATCATCAGTTACAGGTAAGCAACCTGTTTATCTTCTTCGTGGTCTCTGTGCATCACACCTCTGGGAGAGTAACAAGCAAAAAGAAACAACACCTACCTGGAGGAGTAGAGATGTGAAGGCCCGGGGAAAAACCGGAAAAATTTGGAAAAAAAACATTTTTCTTCGTTTTTTTTCGAAAAATTGAAAAAAGAAAAGGAAAAAAAATGATTATGGAACGTTTTATTTTAACATGATGAATAAAATAGTTTAAGACAAGGTGTTCAAATATTTTCCAAATCATTTCTAAAATATATATATATATATGGTATCAGATTGATCTAATTTCTGTGCACTGAGGACAAGTCCTAGGTTACAAACTGAACTCTCCAATGCAAGAACAAGATGCATTTCTTCCTTTAAGGGGTGCTATTGTCAGAAGAAAAGAAAAAGGTTTCAGTTTTGTTTTTGCATGTGGGTAGGTATTCTGTTTGTAATAATTGTTTGGGTATGCTATATCTTTAATATGCTAGTTGTGATAATTTCATGCCAAGTAAAAATGTCCATAATCATATTTTATGTTCCTAAAGTAACAGAATGACTTTTAATCTAGAAAAAACAAAAGAAATGCTAATGTAGCATTTTTTTCAATTTTTCCGAAAATTTCCATTTCCCTCCCAAAAAAACTGGGGGGAAAACGATTTTTTTTCCGAGCTTCAAAATTTCTGGAAATTTTACATCTCTATGGAGGAGGGAGCATGAGGTCCTTAGATGCACGCCAACTGCAACACAGAACGCCCCACCGCAGCATGCTGATGAAGACGCACATCTAGGGCATAATGTCTCACAAACGTGTGAGGGCTGGCCAAAGTTGCTGCGTTGCAAATGTCACAGAGCAACATGCCCTTCAGGAAGGCTGTAGAGGTGGCCACCATTCATGTGGAGTGCACATGAAGCAGTCCTGGGAGAGGTTTCTTAGCCAACAGGTAACAGTTTAATCGCCTTCACAGTCCATTTAGACAGGCATTGCGATGAAAGTTTACTCCCAGCGCCAGCAAAGCGTAGGAAACGAAAAGGACTGGAGACTTTCTAAAAGTCTTAGTCCTGTCCAAGTAAAAGAGCAGGGCCCTCTTAACGTCTAGGGTATGGAAACGATGCTCCGAATCATCTTTTGGAGCTGGGAAAAGCACTGGAAGAGTAATGTCAGCCTGTACGTGAAACTCACGAGACAACCTTAGGAAGAAAAGGTGTGCGGGGCTAAGATAACGCCTTCATGGTGGAAAACCAAGTATGGAGAGTCACAGTGCAGAGCCGAAAGCTCGCTCACCCTCTGAGCAGATGTAATGGCTACTAGGAAGGCCATTTTCCAAGAAAGGAGCTGAAAACTGCAGGTGGCCTTGGGCTCAAAGAGTTTCCCCGAAAAGCCTAGCCAACACCAAAGGTAAGTCCCATGCCAGCGTAGGATGGCAGGATGGAGGAAAAAGATGGGTGAGGCCCTTGAGAAACTGCTTGGTAAGTGGGTGGGCAAACACCGAATGACCATCAATCTAGGGGTGATGCGCGGAAATAGCTGCCAGGTACACGCGCAGAGACGTGCAACTGAGGCCCAGGTCCAGCTGGGACAACAGAAAGCCAAAGAATGCCGTCAAAGTCGAAGGAGGAGGAGGCAAGTCAACCGAACTGGGATAAGATAGGAACCTCTTCCATTTACCATTATAGGAATAACAAGTGGAAGGTTTGCAAGAGTTCAACAACACATGGTCAATCCTGCCCTGGAGCGACTCTACAGGATCTGCCATGCCGTGAGTTTGAGATGCGGCACACTGTGGTGCAGTACCAGACCCTCCTGGGCAAGGAGAAGGTCCGGTGCTGCCTGAAAGCGAATAAAGGAGCCCTTGGAAAGATGAAAGAGAACAGGAAACCAATGCTGTTGCGGCCACCGGGGAGTCATGAGGATGCATCGAGGAGCTTCCCTCATTATCTTGTGTATCACTCTGGTGAGCAGGGGAATAGGTGGGAAAAGAAACAGGTGCTGGTAGGACCAGAGGAAGAGGAGAATGTCTCCTAACGAGGGGGGGGGGTCTGCTCCAGCTCTGGAACAAAACAGGTGGCACTTTTTGTTCTGTCGAGTTGCAAAAAAATCCACCTCCGGGTATCCCCATTGTTGAACACTGGTGGAAGATACTTCCAGTTGAGTTCCCACTCGTGCAACGATGCTCCCCTCCTGCTCAGGAAGTCTGTGGTCACGTTCAGGGAACCAGGAAGGTGAGCCGCCACCAGGAAGGTGCTTTGAGATTGGCACTCATTCCAAATCTCCAGAGCCAGTCTGCATAGGCTCCTCGATACCGTGCCGCCCTGGCAGTTGATGTAACATGATGCCATAGTGTTGTCCATTAGGATTGGCACTGCCTGATGAGCCACCATATGTGGGAACAACCAGAGAGCATATTTTATGGCCAGGAGCTCCAGGAAATTGATGCGTTTGCGGGAGACATGAGTTTCCCAACAGGCCCCCACACATATTCCTTTGAGGTATGCACCCCTGATGGGATGGGAGGGTGGAAAGGTGCCCCTGCTACTAGGTTCTGCGGGTTCTCCCACCATTCCAGGGAAGCCAGCACCTGGACCGGAATGACAAACCGCTGGGACTGGGACTAACGTTGGGGATGTTCAGGAAGCATAGCTGAAGTGGTCTCATTTGAAGCCTGGCGAAGATAATCACAACCACAGTGGCAGCCATCAGACCCAGAAGATGCTGCAGTTGCCTCGCCGAGGCATTCCTCTGAGAGCATATCAGCCTTATAACAGCGATAATGTCATCCGCCCTCTTGGAGGGGAGGAAAGCCTTGCAGACCCTGAAGTCCAGGACCGTTCAGGGAGGGGAGGAGCACTGACATCTTTTGGTTCACACACAGACCCAGTTCCTTCAGCAACTCTAGGGTCGAATCTATGTGCTGGAGAAGAGTAGTCTTGGAATTTGCCACCGAGCCAATCGTCTATGTACGGGAAGATTCATATCCCCCATAGACGAAGATGAGTGGCGATGACCACCATGAATTTCGTAAACACCCTGGGGGGCGTAGACCGAAGGGTCGTGTATTGGTAGTGGTGTTCCCCCACTGCGAAACACAAAAATCTTCTCTGTGTGTATGATGAATTGTGACGTGAAAGTAAGTGTCCTGTAAGTTCAGGGTTGTCATCCAGGCCCCTCGTTCGAGGAGGGGAAGGATGGTCTGAAAGGTTATCATCCGAAACTTCTTGTAAGCTATGAAACCATTTAGGTTCCTGAGGTCCATAATAAGGCGGGATCATGAAGTAATGGGAATAGAAGCCATGGTATAGGTGAGCAGGGTGGACCGGTTCTATCACTTCCTTGTGCAAAAGTCTCTGCACTTCTTCCAGGAGCACAGCTGACTGAGGGGTAGCAACAAAGTTCAAAAATATAGGCACTTGACAGAAGTCTATGAGATAGCCCTCCGCTATGACGGAGAGCACCCAACTGCCTGATGTTATCCATTGCCAAGCAAGTAGGTGAGGACTGAGGCGGGTGAGAGGACCTGAGGGGAGTAGAAGGCTGAAGTAAAAGACTCTGCTTGGGCACCTTGGCGGCCTTAAGTCTGGATTGGGTGGCTGATGCAAATCTAGGTTTGCTCCCATATGGGCGAGAGGGTGCCAGCGGAGACCTCTGCTGCCACTGGGTCTTGGGACGATTTTTGTGACGACTTGCGAGACCAGGACTTGTTCCAGGACCTGGATCTGCTCTGCCTGGAAGCTTGAGAGATTCCCAAGTTACGTCTTAATACTTTTATCCAGATCCTGTAGGACAGAGTCCATAGTGGAACTAAATAAGCCTTCTCCCTCAAGTGGGAGATCGTCCATGAACATTTTTGTATCTTGCTGGAGCGACGTAGAACGTAGCCAGGCATGGCATCTAAGGGCAACAGCCGAGGTGAGCATCTTGGCTGCAACGTCTAAGACGTGCTTGGCCCAATTAAGTTGGTGTTTGGTCAAAAGCATGCCCTCCTTCTGGATCCATCTGGCTTGGTGGTTTTGGTCCTCGGGGAGGGATGCGATTAATTCAGACAGCTGTTCCCAAAGGGTATTCTGATATCTGCCCATACAGGCAGTGTAATTGGAAGCTTTATTGCCCAGTGCTCCAGCAGAATAGAACCGCCTTCCAAAGGAGTCTAACTTCTTTCCCTCTTTATCAGGAGGCAAGGAATGAGCACGTCGGCCCTTGGAAGAGGAGTTCACCACCACCGAGTTTGACTTAGGACAGGTGAACAGGAATTCAGCGCTAGTCTCTTGGACTTTGTACATATGGTCAGTTCTACAGCTGGAGATAGGGGTGGATGCTGGGTGTTGCCACAGAGCCTTAGCTGCTTCTAGCAGTACCAAAGTCATAGGGAGAGCTACTGCTGTAGAGGTATCCATCTGCACGATGTCGAAAACTGAGTCGGTGACTGTAAGAGGAGGTTGCACCGTCGACGTTAGGGTATTTGCCATGCATTTAATAAATCCTCCATATGATTTCAAATCCTCCGAGGGAGATATCAGAAGGTTGTCCGACACCTTCTACAGTGGGGAGGGGCTGGGTGGGTGGTCTTGGCTCTCGTCCCCCGATTGCAAAGATTCAAATGAATCAGATCTGCCCAAGGGTCGGAGAAACCCACTGGCACTGATGGGGGCAACTGGGTCGGTGTCGATGGAGATACATTTTGTGACATCAATGAGGACTTCAGCTTGGGGCATTTGCCTGTCGGTACTGATGGATGAGGAGGCAGAAACTCTGGCGCCAGAACAGGATCTTGGCACTGAGACAGTCGGGAAGATGTCGATTGACAATCCCGTTCCATCATCATATGGGGTGGGAGCCAGGGCATAGAAGCTGGCAGGGGATACGCTCCATACAAATATTGCTACTGGCACTGACCCCAGGAGCCCGGTGGAGGAGGCGGCACCAAGGGTCAATCTCGATCATCGAAGGATGAACTATGAAGGGAGGGTTGAGGAATCGTACGCACTCTCCAACTCGAGCGAACACTCTCGATACTGGAGGACTGGGAGACTTGAGTCAGATCCATTTCTTGCTCCAATTCCATGAGCTGGATCAGGTGCAGCAGAAGTGACGATGGAGCACCTTTTGGCCACCCACAGCTCAAAAAGTCAAGCACAGTGACTCCGGAAGCCTGAGATGGCTCCATTCTTATGCTTCTTGTGCTTTACTGGTTTGGCATCCTTGCCCTTCCAACATTTTTTGATGGGAGTATGGGCATAGGACTGAGACATCGGGGCCGGGAATTTCGGCACTGGCCGATCAACGTTGGTATGAACCAGTGTCGGAGACATCGCAGCCATCAATCCCAATGCAGTGGTAGACATCGAAGCATGCCCAGAAGTAAACTGAGGCAATGCCATAGGAGAGAGGGCAAGTTCCAGCAGGGCGGTGTGACGCCTCGCAGCTCTGTTCTTCCTCGTTTGTTTAGAGGTTTTGTTTTTTAGCTCCCCTGCCCACAGCCAGTAGACTTCGCTGCAGGTGGGCTTGCTACTAACCTTTAAATATTGGCTCAAAGTTCATTTTAGAGCCTCTCCAAACTCTTTAATTTTACACTTTAAAAATGATACACAGTCCCCTCTGGTTTTCAAAAATAGAAGAAAAAATTCATCAAATAGGGTTTTCGACTGATTACTTTCTCCAAATGGATGAAACCTCGGTTTTTCAATCTATTAGACAAAGACTATTCGACCTAGAATTAAGTAATTTTCGTCCTTCATGTTCGCATATCTACTCACAAGGCTCACCTTAACCTCTCTACCCAACATGGCCAAATGGCCCATTATTTACATAATCTCAGCCTTCCTTCCCATCACAAAGCCTTTACATTGGCTCGGCTAAATGTCTTTCCCTCAAACATGTTGTGGGGTCGATTTAACAATATTCCCCCCCCCCCACAAGAAAGACTCTGCAAATGTTCCAGCATGGCCCCAGACTCAATCTTCCATATTATTCTGGACTGCCAGCTGCACACATGTATGAAACTGTTACCCCTTCGGTCACACTTATTTACTAATAATCTTAAAACTGTTCAATATCTTCTTAACGATGTTTAGAAAAGTTAGAGCAGTGGGCACACGAGTCCACGAGGTGAGCTTCCCCAAGGCACAGAAGGCAAAGTGAATGTCCATCCGGGGGTGCCATTTTACTGCCACACTGCAAACACCACTTAAAGAAACCCCACCATTTGGCCATAGGCCAGGGGGAAGGAGTATACTCACTGGAGTTCAGCCCAAACAAAGTTCTTTTTCATTTGTAGGAAAGTCCCAAACAGGAAAAAAGCCAAGTAGTCCAAAAAGGACGAGAAGTACCGACCAAAGCGGAGAAGATCTGAACAGTGCGGCCGTCAGAAGAAAAGTGGTGGGATTGTCTTGCCCATCCCCTGGTCATGTGCACTGGAGCCCTGCAAGTGACCAGGCAGTGGGTGCGAAAATCTGCTTTTGCTTTCAAGTGTACCAATCGGGTTCAGCGCAGGCGCACCATATCCCAACGGTGTGATGCACAGAGACCACGAAGAAGATCAGGCATTTATTCTACTGCAGAAGGTCTCCCAGCTCTCTGGGTGAAAGGACCTGATACATAGTTTGCGATAGGGGTGTGCATTTGGTATAAACCCAGCTGAATAAATACCCCAAACATACCTTATCAGTATTTTTGGGGTATTTTCTAAGATGAATAAAGATTATCTATTTATTTGATTTATAAACTACCCCCCCAAACATGGCTCAGGACAGTGTACAACATTTCCACGCATACAATAAAAATGTTATAATTAAATTTACAGTTAAAATAAATCAGTTATAATCAGTTGAAACAATTAAAAGTACAATTTAATCAAACAGAAGGTGTTAAAACCAATGTACCATCCACACTCCCCATAAGGGAGAGGAAAAATGGCAGATGGAAGGTGCGAAGGAGGGCCAGATTCAAAAAGTGGTTGTCTTCAACCATAGGCCCAGCAGAACATCTCTGTCTTGCATGCCCTGCGGAACTGTCTTAGGTCCCACAGAGCACAAATACCAATAGGCAGAGGGTTCCACCAGGCTCGGCACCAGGGCCAAAAAGGTCCCAGCTCTGGTCGAGGACAGCCAGATGTCTCTCGGGCCAGGGACCACCAGAAGATTTTGATCCTCAGAGTGTAATGTTCTCCAGGGACTGGGCATATAGATGTTAAATAACAATGGAGAGAGGACTGCCCCTTGGGGGCCCCACACACCCAAGGGTGACAAGACACCCTCTTTCCTGTCCCCAACCCTGGAGAAATGAGGTAAGCCATGTCAAGGCCACCTGACGAACTCCCACATCAGCGAGGCAGTGGGCCAAAAGATCATGTTCAACCATGTCAAACACTGCTGTCAAGTCTAACAATAACAGCAGCGCCGACCCACCTCGATCCAGCTGCCTAGAGAGATCATCTGCAAGAGTGACCAGACTGGAATGGGTCCAGGGCCAATATGTTATCCAGGAAACTGTAACTGTTCCGCTACCACTCTCTCAATTTCCTTGCCCAGAAATGAAAAGATTTGGGACTGGGCAGTAATTAGATAATCTGATTAGGCTACCAATAAAGAGGATATCGATAAAAGCCAAATTTATTCATCTTCTATTCAGTAATATAAAATAGCTGCTGTGGAGAGGTGTAATGTTTAAACGTTTAGGGGAAACACTGCTCTTTAACCAATCACAGACGACTTTTAAAAAAAATTCTTCTGAGCATGGGCAAAGGGCATAAAAGCAGGGTCTGACTGAGCTAGACTTTACTGCTGAGAGGTTTTGGAGAGTGTGCTCTGGCTTTGGCTTAAGCTGCTGCTCTCTGAGCCTGACTCCTGCTGCCTAGAGACTCTGCTAACTCAAATGTTTATATTTTTCAAGGTTGTGTTTGTTTGTTTGTTCTTATGCCTAGAGAAGACAGCAACGGGTGTGAACAATATTTTTTAAAGTTTTATTATTTTACTGTTAGTTTGTTCTTTGGGCTTGGTGGGTGGTGGTAAGTTGGGGGTGGGGGTTGAAGCCAAAGGGCTCAGGCCTTTTTTTCTTGGTTTTATATTCTTAGGTTAACTTTTAGTTCCTGCTGGGGGGGTTTTGAGAAGATTTGTAATGTGTTGTGTGGATTTGGTGGTTGTTGGGGGGGTGAGGCAAAGGGCCTCATCAGGGCCTTTTTTCCCTTTGGTTTCTTAGCTTAATCTTTAGTTCCTTCTGGGTTTTTGGCTTCTGGCTTGCAGTTATTTTTGAGGAGTTTTGTAATTTGTTGTTTGGGCCTGGTTAGGTTCACTTTTAGTTCCTGTTGGTTTTTTTGGCTTCTGGAGTTCTGTTGTTGTTCAGGCCTGGTGGTAGGGGAGGCCAAGGGTTCCGGAGCCTTTTTTCTGCTTTGGTTCTTCTTGGCTTTAGTTTAAAACTTGGTTAACTTATTCATTTTTGGTTCTTTCGGGGGGCTTGTGTGTGTGGAATTCTGCTTGGTTTTTACAAAAATCTATTATTTTATTTGAATGTGCTCTCTCTCTCCCCTTTGCCATTCTTTTCTTCTTCTTCTTTCCATTTTTTTTGGGGTTGGGGGTGAGGCCTTGTGCTTGTTTCCTCTGCTTTCTCCCCATTTGTGTGTGGCTTTTGGTTTAGGTTCTTCTTGCTGTGTCTTAAGTCCTTTCTCCTGCCTTTTTCCCCAGTAGTCTCCCCTCCCCCATTTTTTCTTCCCTTTAATTTCTAGAAGGTTGGTTGTTCTGTGTTCCAAGTGTGTGCTTCTGGTTTCAGTATAGGTGCTGCTAAATAGGCTTTTAGTAATAAGGGTCTGTTTTAGGAGTTAACTTTTATGTAACTGCACAAGCCAGAGAATCAAAATGACTGAAGAAGGGCTGAAAAAGTATTTTACACTGCTACGGCCAGTGTAAATGCCCCCTCCAAAGGAGAACCAGTCCTATACATGGATTATGCCAAAATTCCTAAGATCCAGCATTCACTTTTCAGTCCACAGCTGCATAATCTGGGTTTATATGTATTCCATTTTAAACATACATGCCCTATTGGAAGGAGTCATTCCCACACCAGCATATCAGAGGTTGAACAGGCCTGCCAGGTGCATGGGGCAGGATCCCATCCCCACAATGCCATAGGGACAAATAAATGTAGCTCACAGTCACTCTTCAGTTGTCACACTGTGGGAGCTGGTGAATATGCAAGGAATAGCAGTCATTCACTTAACACTGGAGAAAAAATGCCGTTTCTCTGCCAGGCCAAACTGGGAGTGTTTACCTTTAAGAACGGCCTGGCAGAGAAACAGCATTTTTTCTCCAGTGTTAAGTGAATGACTACACTGTGGGAGCTGGCAACCACACATACTCCCTTCACCCACATCACAGTCAAGTTGCATGCTTACTGACATTGAAATAAACGCCTCGAATGTGTAGGGTCTTGTCCATACACGTGGCAAAGATGTTCGAGCACAGAAACAAGCAGGAGCTGGTTGGCGACAGAGGAAGTGAAATTCAGGAACTTTTTAGAACCGTTCACCATCCGGAACTCTGTTGGCAAATCAGTTTCTGAAACAGAAAGACAAAACATTAAAAGTTTGCATAGCAACTATAGAACCACCAACACTTTTTCTTGTGACAGACACCTATTATTTTTAACTGGCATTTGACTTGGCTTGTTTTTAACACCTGCTACTATATTGTATGGGTCTATAACAGTTTGGGAGGATATATGTGGTTGTTTTGGTTTTATTTACAAAGTTTTGCATTTGATATTTTAATGTTTAAACCTCCTTGTCATGACTACTCTATTTTGATCATGTGGTTAGATACGGTGCGTCTTTAATTTTCTTATTTCCCCCTCTCTCTCTCTGGGTATGTAACACTGTCACCAGGAATTTAATTCCAATCCTATTAATTAACCTTTCCTTTTTTATATTTTTATATTTAATTTTTTTATTAATTTTCATAAATTGTTACATCATCATCATTTAAAAATTTGTTTACAAAGTTGTATCAAGTTGAATAAATCACAATACATAAACGATGACAATATAAAATTTGTAAATTCAGTTTGTATATCTAACATAACTTGGGAAATTGGTGAGAAGTTGTGTCTACTGCTGGAGCAAGCAACAGTGTATCTTTGTGTATTAACCAATCCTATGTAACATCAAACATTTGAAGACAAGTGAAAAGAAATAACTAAACAGATAAGGAAGGAAGACATAAAAGAAAGAGAATTTCTGCTAGTCTTGATATCCATATATCTTTACTATAGTTTTTATTGTTGTTATATCCATTTGTGGTATTGGGACCATTCAGGTGAGATGATTTGTTTGTGGGATAAGTAGTCAAGCACTGGGAACCATTTTTCCGTGAAATTTGTTTTTGTAGGTTTCTGAGACATGTAATTTAATTTATTAGTGACCGCATCCATTAAGTAGTGACTCCATAATTTCCTGTACCATACTTCTATATTGGGTGCCGTTTTCTCCTTCCAGTATGAAGCAATCGCCGTTTTTGCAGCATCAAGCATGACTTCCACCGTGGCTTTGTGCAATCTAGACTTCAGAACTTTAGGCCAGGTATTCAAAAATAAAACTTCCGGGTTTAGTGGAATTTATATAGAGGTTACATCTTGGATTATAGACAGCACTTCCGTCCAAAATTTCTTAATTTTCGCACATAGCCACCAGCAATGTGCATAATTTCCAGTCCGGTGACATTCTTTCCAACACATTGGAGATTGGCTTGGTGCAATATGGGATAGTTTGTGCGGTGTGGCATACCACCTTGTCATTAACTTCAGATTCTGCAGTCTAATGGACATTACCCTGGCCTTAAAGCTAGATGAGTTCCACAGACTTTCCCATATCTCATCTGTAACAGTTTCTACAGTGTCATTTTGCCACGCACTTTGGTACGGTAAATGCTTGGAGCATAAACCTTTAAGTAATACATTCTAGAACATTCTAGAATACATTCTAGAAATAAGAAAAGTTTGTGAATTGGAGTCTCTTATTAGTACTTCCATATCAGTTTGAGGTTGAGACATTACCATATTTATATTTAATTGGTTAAGTAGATGACTCAGTTGTAAGTAGAAAAACCACGGTATAGGAGAACCGAGTTTCTGTTCAATTTTGCTTCAAATGCTCTTTTTAGTGGCTATATCAGTCAAGCGAGATAAATTTTTAAGTCTCCATCTTGTATTTATATTTAGATCAAATCCAGGTTGAAACTTTTTCTGATTTAGAAAAGTGTAGTATCTCGATACTTTGGGTAATAAAGGTCTGGCATGTCGCTTCCAGCATTGAAGTGCTGGGTAAATTAAGTCAATGGAGTTTATATTATTGACAGAAAGTGTCTCATTGGCCCATATCACACTATCCAAGGAGTTTGGATAAATCAAGTCATCACCTATGTTTACCCACAAAGGTCTTATAGAAGTGCATAATATCTTGATGGATGTGGCTAACAGTATTGCTCTATAGTACAACACTAAGTCAGGTAAAGCAAAACCCCCAAGATTTTTAGGTCTGCGTAAAACCGAAAAGCTTATTCTGGGTTTCTTTTTATCCCATAAAAATTCTTTTAAGAGGATTCCCATCTTTTCAGAACTGCATTTGTTCGTTCTAAACAGAAAAATAAATTTGGGCAAAATAAAAGATTTTATTAAATTGAATTTCTCAATCCAATTGAGATTTAGTTTACTCCATTTGTGCATCGTTTGGGTTAATTCAGAGTGCATATCTTGAATGAGTTCCAACACTTTGGCTTGATCTATTGGGATTTTGATTCCTAGATAAGTTAATGCAGTGGTAACCCAATGAAATTGGAAAGTTTTTTTAATGTATTCCTCCTCCTCCCTGGTAAGGTGAATTGGCAGGAGTTGTGATTTAGAATAGTTAATTTTTAAGCCTGAGAACGAGCCAAATCGTTTTAATAGGTCTTGTAAAGCGGGTAAAGACAATGTGGGTTTCAGAAGGTATAGTACCATGTCATCTGCGAACAGAGACAATCTATGTTCTTGTGAGCATAGCGGTTCTATCAATAATGCAAATAAAATGGGGGATAATGGGCACTCTTAGGAGTGAGATAGGTTTAGTACATAATCCATTAAGTTTGGTATTGGGAGAAGCATATAAAATTCTAATAGTAGATATAAATCTTTGGCCAAATCCCATTCTTTCTAATATGGAAAAAAGATACATGAACTCTACTGAGTCGAATGCCTTCTCCACGTCAAGTGATAAAAAGGCTGCATCAAGTTTATTTTTTTGACAATGGCAAAGAAGGGTCGTGGTTTTAATAGTAAGGTAAAGGTAAAGGTTCCCTTGCTCGAAAGCCAGTCGAATCCGACTCTAGGGTTGCGGTGCTCATCTCCGTTTCAAAGCCGAAGAGCCAGCGCTGTCCGAAGACGTTTCTGTGGTCATGTGGCCGGCATGACTAAACCCCAAGGCGCACGGAACGCTGTTACCTTCCCACCGAAGTGGTACCTATTTATCTACTTGCAATTTCTTGCTTTCGAACTGCTAGGTTGGCAGGAGCTGGAACTAGAGACAGGAGCTCACCCCGTCTTGCGGTACCCGGGTCTTGAACTGCTGAACTACTGACCTTCCACAGCCTGCAGTTCAGCGTCTTAACCACTTGAGCCACCGCAGCCACCGGTTTTAATAGTATTATCCGCTAAATCTCTACCTGGGATAAATCCTACCTGGTCTTGATTGATATACTTAGATATAAACGAATTCATTCTTTTGGCAAGGGCTGCTGTTAAAATTTTAAAATCTTGATTTAGGAGTGAAATAGGGCGGTAAAATGCCAGATTCAGGGGAATTAAAATCTTAAATGCTTTGAAATCAAGATCGCCACCCCTCTGGATTTGGAATTTCCTGGCGCCAGATATTGGGTTGGAAATTTGGGCATTTTAAAAACAAAATCATTGTTTTTTCTAAGGTGCATTTCCTGTAGGAGCACAATGTCAGCTTGGCTCTTCAGAACGTGGGATTGGATATGTTTACATTTAATCAAGTTGTTTAGACCTCGGACGTTTGTGGATATTACTTTCACCCCAGTGTAAGTCATGTTGAAGTACTATGTGTTCTGGATAGGTAAAAAAGGAGTACACTACTGCAAGTTGTCTCAAAGTATATGGTTAGATAAAGAGCAGATATATCTAAGAGTCACTTATGAGTTTTGAATTAGATCTAGAAAGGTCACAGTTCTCAGTTGATGTTGATTTCTCTCCCAAACTCTGACGTTTAAGTATAATATGATAAGGATTGGACTACTTGCCCCAAGTGCTCTGTTTGTGAATGGACTTTGTAGGATAACAATCAATAAAACAACACTAGATCTATTGCTAAGAAAAGTAAAAAAAGAGAGAGAGAGGGAAAAGTTAATACAGAGCTAATACAGCAGTCTTGTATTTATATTGTAGAATACAATTGATAAAATTACTATAGTTAAGTAGAGTGTCAATAGGCACTCTATTTAGTACTGTTTTGAACACCCTTATAACTAAAGAAGGGAACTAATACTACCTAAGAGAAGCAAAGAACAAAACAGAAGGAGCAGGTCCCTCTAATATCTTTGTTTGTATTAAGTTGTGTGGTATACAAATGTGAATCAACAATTAAAATTACCAAATCTCCCACCTCCCTTCCCTCCCCTATCAAACTTCTCTTCCTTAATAGTAAAAATCACAAGCTCAATTGATGAATGAAGTGATCAGTGCAATAATTAATTCTTATATATAAAAAGAAAATAAAAAGGTGCTGATTTGTGTAGAAGTAATCAAGTTAACGATACACTATAATTGATTTGGAAACAGACAATCAATAGACACTATGTAGATATGTAATTAAAAGCTTTTTCAATTAATTAGTTTTAAAATTATTTATTAAAGGTAAGAAAAGGGTTCCCTGAGCCTCTTGCAGCTCTCAGCTGCAAGAGGCTAGGTTTTTCCCCCCCCTTTTGTAAACCCAGCAAGTTTTCAAAGGGAACACAACTCTATGAGTAAGGCTAAAAACTTTCAACTTTACTTGAACTCCCCACCCCAACGCTAAAAATACAAACATTTTAAACGACCTATAGAATTATTGTACTTCCAATACATAATATTGGTGTTGTGCACCATATAACAATGTTGTACTTGTTTTCCAGATAGATCTTTAACTTCTGCAGCATTCTTACAAAATAAACACTACATGAATAACTCTCCTTAAGCATTTAGTAGCAGCTGCTTTGTGTAATAGCATATAACTCTAGGTTTTCATAAAACTTTATTTGTACAAGAAGCATATCACTCTCAAATCCTCCTTTCTCTTCAGAATGTACTTTGTCCAATCTTTATTTTATTTAGCTCAGTTTAATCTTTCACTTCTTAACTCAGGTTTCTGTCAGCTTCACTTTCACACACTTATAATACTTTGACAATATTAGGCTTTGACTCTCTCTAGTCGCTAATATGCCCTCTAAAGTATTCTACTTTCCTTTTAGAATCTTAAATGTTTTTCACAGCACTAATATGGGATTTTAATCAGAAGACTGCTTCTCAGACTCTGTAGACTGCTGTCTGACTGCAACGAACTGACTGTTAACTGCTGATTGAACCCACTGACTTTCTCCACCCAGACTTCTTAGCTCCGCCAATACACCCTCAGTCACCAACCAATCACCTCACTCACTCATCCCCCTTTCACCCCTCTTGTTCTTCTGCAACTTACCAAATATTTAAAGAAACACGCACTTAAAACTTTAAATCATTATATGTGGCACTGTGGGGGCCTAGTGATTCTGATTTTTAATTTATGTTTAAGGGTATGGTGCTCAGCTACCCTGAGAAAATTTTATCTGAAGAGCAGGATCATTTTATAAATAAAAAAAAGTTACCATACGCTGTTGGAGAAGAGAAGCACACGAGAAAATCTGACACGCCTGCAAACTGCTGTCTCTCTCTTAGGGGTATGTGTGTTGGCCCAAGTACCCCAATGTTATTATCTATCTGTGAAGATGACAGGGTTGCCTTCCCCACACCACTGGCCTCTGCACTGCAGCCAGGGCCTTGGCCGCTTGGGCAAAAAGCTGGCCTTGGGTGTCAAGAAAAATGTTCTGGTGTGCTATTGACACATATGTTGGGACTGCCTTCCCAGTTCTATAGATTTTGCTAGTTTTGCATCAGTGCAACAAGACTGTTTTAAAACCAGAATGACATTGGCATGATAAAGAACATATCTGGACAGGTGCAGTGAAAAGGGCAGATGATGAAACTGTCTAGTACAGAAAGAAAAAGTCACAAGACAGACCACTGGGGGAAAGTGATGAAACTGCCCCCTAGCTGTCTCAAGGTGAAGAACTAACTGCGTGTATGCGTCAAGCTAAGGTCAAGCTAACTTTGGTTTTTTAAGTTTCTCTTTCCTTCCCTTCGCTTATCATTTTGAAAGGGGGGTGGAATTCCTGAGTGGGGTGTATGTTCTGAAAGTGCATGGGGGTAGTAGCCATAACCGTTTCTCAAGTTGTGCCCCAGGAGTTGGTTCTCATGAGATCGACCTTGGAGATGCTTTCGCCTGGCTAGTTTAGATAGGGCACTGTATATCTGTCTGAGCTGCCACGGCAATACTACAGGGTAGGTGTGACGTATGAATGTAGGGGGTTTCAGGCCTTTTATCTATAACCAGTGTTCTCTCTAAGCTGAGTTAGTGTGAGCTAGCTCACAGATTTTTCTGTCTCAACTCAGGAACTCAGCTCCACAGTAAACTAATTTATGCAGTTCACAAAACACTGACTCACAACTTTAATGCCGGTAGCTCACCAAGTAGAATGTTTACTCACAAGACTTCCACAGCTTAGAGGGAGCATTGCCTATAACCTGTATGTTCCCAAGGTTTTTGTCAGTCCTAACAAAAGTTCTTGTACCTACAGTAAGCATATCTCTAATAAAGCATTTCACTGCCAAAAGTGTATCTGGAGAGTGTCCTAACTGGAGCCTGACAGCATGGTTCAATCGAACAAATTCTTCTGTTTGTAAGGCTCAGATCAAAAAGCAGTTTACCTTTGTAAATTCTTAATAGTTTGTGAGAGCAACGTTCTGAAGGGGGGCTGGAAATAAGAAAGGGACACGGCGGCACAAGACCTACGGCAGACATCCGCTGTTTAATCCAAACAAACAGCGATGAACGCCTGACAAAAGGGATTCAAATCCAGTTTATTCCGGCTGCCTCCTGCATATTAGGACAGCTAACAATTTGGCAGATTACTTTACTTTCATAATCCTTGGCAATTCTGCATGCTGGAGACCAAGCTGTCTGGTGACTCCTTGACTGCAGGGGCCAGTTTACACAAGCAATCAAACAGCAAAGCATTTCCTGAGCTGGTAACAATTAAGCCTGCAGCTGGAAACTGGGATATGAGGATGCTTCTCTGCAAAAGCCTCTTTACATGCAAAAAACTACAAGGGCTGGAAGAAAGGTTTCTAGCCGCACCTTTCTCCAAGGCATCTAGGACTCTAACTTTGTTCTAGGACAGTGTTATCTTCTAATTCCAATTATAGTTTTCTATTTAAGATACATTATAGTCCAAAGGTTATTCATTATAAAAGATGATTTAGTTTTAATTTTGTAGCTTCTATCACAGAAGCTTGTCTTTTGCAGTTCTCAAAACTGTGAATTTGTGTCTGCGGAGATAACATGCCTTTTCTTCAAAGCACAAACGTTATAAAATAAACATACAGAGACCTCAGCCCTTTGGCCCTCTGCAAATCTACACACACAGAATCAACCCCTTATCTCTTAAGTGCCACATTTCAAAAAAGTCAATAAATATAACATTGTTTTCAGACGGAATAGGTCTGTATAAGGAGGAGATGTTAAAACCTAAGTGTGAGGAGGGAAGGGAAAGCTGTCCAAATTAAAGTGAGGCTTTTCTGAGCAAAATACTCCAGAAATCTTGAGGTCTTTGTGAGGCTATACGCATGGGTGTTTAAGCAAAAACAAGAATACTTGTGCTAGATAATGAAATTGTTTTAGTCAAATTAAACACTTTAAATAGTTTACTGTTAACCATTCTTCTTCTCCCTCCAATAAAACACAGCAGGAAAGTTGTCCAGATATGAATGATTAACCTATTAAACCAGAGATAGTTCACCTTGCAATAATTTCATAATTACCTCTTTCAAGTGGTAAATCATTAATTTCCTGACAGGGCTAAGATTAACCTGAAAAGTTGTTATACTGACATGAAACCTTCATCTGGGTTGTTAATAGGAAGGCCAGCAAGAGTGACTGTAGAAAACCATGATTTAAATCGAGTCTTGCTGACTTACAGGATCCTGGTCCCTCTCCTCCAAGTCACCCGTCCAACAACCAGCATGTGAAGCCTCCCAAATTCACCCAGGGCAGAGCAAGGATTCAAAACCCATCCTGTCTCCCCAGCTGCAATTCTGCCACACTTATTAAAAACCCCAAAACATTGGCAACCAACAGGATTTGCTCCTAAACAAGGTTATTATGGGATTGGCCTCTGCGTGCATGCCTCTCACGATCCTCCCCCCCCCCCCGCGCGCCCCCCCACCCCCTGCCCCCCCCCCCCCCCATTATTCACCACAGACGCAAACAAAAAAAGGGAGGGGGAATTAATCGTTCCCGCGCTTTTCTGCCCCCACTCTCATAACAGCACCCCAAACCCACCATCATATTGCGGCTCCGTTCCCTCGTCCTCGGGGAACTCGATGGCTGGGGCCGAAGGAGGCAGCCTGCCCTGCTGCTCCATGATGGCTGCTCTTCCTTCTCCGCGCCGCCGAGGCCTCCAACTGGCGCGGCTGAAAGGAAAAGGGGCGGGCCGGGCGAGGCGCGACTAGGCCCGAGCCTGCCTCGGAGTGGAGGCCCAGCGGCGCTTCGCCCCCGCCCCTCGTTAGAGGAGGCAACTCAACCTCACATCCTCCCGGAATAAAATCCCAGACCCCGAAAAGAAGAAAGGGGGATCTTTAAAAAAACAAAGAACGGGTGGTTCCAGGCCAGGTTGCCAACCTCCCGGTGGGGCTTGGAAATCTTCCGGGATCACAGTTAGTTCTCCAGGCTTCAGAGAGCAGCTTCCCTTGGATAAAATAGTTGCTTTGGAGGGTGGACTCTGTGGCATTGCAGCACCCCTGCTGAGGTCCCTCCATTTCCCCAAGCTCCCTCCCCCAATCCCCAACCTGGACTTGGAACCCTACTATTGCAAGAAGTGGATATACATAACATGGCCCATCATATATGCATCTACAGAGAGGGGTAAATAGGGGGGAAAGATTTTGTGGTCGTTGCGGACAGCTCAATGAAAGTGTCAAGTTCTAGGGGTGGCAGCCTCTAGGTGGGACCTGGGGACCTCCCCCCCCCTCCCCGAATTAGAGCTCACCTCCAGACTACAGAGATCAGTTCCCTTGGAGAAAATGGGTACTTTGGAGGGTGGACTCTAAAGCATTGTCCCCCACTGAGGTCCCTTTTCCTCTCCAGGTTCCATCCCTAAATCCCCAGGAGTTTCCTCAACTGTATCTGGCTACCCCACCCCCCTTGTCCCCTGCGGGTGGCAAGGGGGAAACCTGACAACCCTAGGCTGTCAACTCAGTGTGCTGCAGTGGTGAAAAAGGCAAACTCTATGCTGGGGATCATTAGGAAAGGGATTGAGAATAAAACACCTGATACTGTAATGCCCCTTTATAGATCTATGGTGCAGCCTCACTTGGAATACTGTGTACAGTTTTGGTCACTGTATCTCCAAAAGGACATTGGAGCTGGAAAATGTACAGAGGTGGGTAACCAAGGTGAATAGGGAGGTGGAACACGTTCTCTATGAGGGAAGTCTCAAGAGTCTGGGACTTTTCAGTTTAGAAAAGAGATGACTAAGGGGGGACATGATACAGGTTTATAAAAGTATGCATGGGTTGGGGAGAGTAGACGAAGATAAAATCTTCCTTTCCCAAAATACTAGAACTGGAGGGTATCCAATGAAACTGATGGGCAGTAGGTTCAGGATGGACAAAAGGAAATACTACTTTACACTGAGAGTAATTAAAATGTAGAATTCGCTGCCAGATGATGTAGTGATGGCCACAGGAATAAACAACTTTAAAAACTGATTAGACGATTTCATGGAGGATAAGTATATCAATGACAACTAGCCGTGGTGACTGAGGCACTAAACTTCTGGATCCCAGAGCCAGAAGACAACATCAGGGGAAGGGCTCAGCCTCCATGCCCTGTCGATGGCCCTCCAGAGGAACTGCTTAGCCATTGTGTGAGACAGGATGCTAGACTAGATGGAACAGGGCTCTTCTTATGTTCTTACTGTTGGAAGGCTCAGTGTATACACAGCAATTGTGCTGGCCACACAAAACACGAAACGACAACAATTCTCGCTAATGAGAATATAGAACAACTAGTTTTCCCAGGTTATGGGATTGTAAAAAAGGTAAATGTAAAGGTTCCCTTGCTCGAAAGCCAGTCAAGTCCGATTCTAGGGTTGCAATGCTCATCTCCGTTTCAAAGCCGAAGAGCCAGCGCTGTCCGAAGACATTTCCGTGGTCATGTGGCCGGCATGACTAAACACCAAGGCACACGGAACGCTGTTACCTTCCCACTGAAGTGGTACCTATTTATCTCCTTGCAATGTCTTGCTTTCGAACTGCTAGGTTGGCAGGAGCTGGAACTAGAGACGGGAGCTCACTCCGTCATGTGGCACACTCAGGTCTTGAACTGCTGAACTACCAACCTTCCACAGCCTGCAGTTCAGCGTCTTAACCACTTGAGCCACCGCAGCTCCCTATGGGATTTTAACCCACTTCATTTATTAATGGGTTGGATGCATTTAGAGTGGCTAACTCTGCATTGGGAAATCCATGGTCATTTAGGAGGTGAAGCCCAGAGATGATGGGTTTGGGGGAGGGAAGGGACCTCAGCAGGGTATAATGCCATTAGAACCCACCCTCCAAAGCAGTCACATTCTCCAGGGGAACTGGTCTCAGTCTGGTGGTCCAAGAGATCTCCAGGCCCCACCAGGAGACTGGCAGCCCTTGACCTTTAAAGCCTTGTACACCCTGGGACTAGGGTTGCCAAGTCCCCGCTGTATGTACAGCGGGGGACTCCAGCCGCAGTCCGGGAGAGTGTGTGCGCGTAGCACGTGGGAAAAACATAGTTTCCCCTCAGATGACCGTGACCCCGCCCCCGGCGTGCCCGACGCGGCTGCGTCACTTCCGGGTGACGTGCTGACACCGGGCACGTCATGTGCTTTGGGGGTGGGGTTCCCCCCTGGGCCCTGATCCGCCGGTGGCGGGTAACGGACCTCTGGGGCGGGGTTTTCCCCGCCCCCCAGGGGGACTTGGCAAGCCTACCTGGGACCCAACATATCTTCAGGACCACCTCTCCCCCTGTGTGCCCCAGAGAGCCCTGTGCTCTGCAGATAGCCATCTGCTGGTTGTCCCTGGCTCAAAAGATGCCCGTCTAGCCTCAACCAGGGCCAGGGCCTTTTTGATCCTGGCCCCAGCCTGGTGGAACATGCTCCCAATTGAGATCAGGGCCCTGTGAGACCTGTTACAGTTTCACAGGGCCTGTAAAACGGAGCTGTTCTGCTAGGCCTTTGGTTGAAGCAGCGGGCATCTACTGGCTGACCTCCCTATTCCTGCATAAGATCGTTTTGGCTCGGCATTGGCCGATTTATCTCCCTGCTGTAGGAACTGGAATTGAATTGTTTTAAATTGGTTTTATTGTATTATCTGATTGTATTTTTTATAGTTGTCACCATGAACCTGGTTGCGGGAAGGGCAGGATATAAATCAAAATAATAAATAAATAAATAATCTATCACCTTTCTGTCAAGATGTCCACAGGGCCTCTCCTTTTTTTCATCAATGCCCACCAACTATAAGCATTCACTGAAAGGAGAAAAGTGGTCTCCAAAGGTTTCCAGAGCATTCCCCAGAGGTACCCCTAACCCCCAAATTTAAATTCCTAGTATAATAGAAGATGTTTTTCATTTTTACCTTTTTCTTTACCACTGCACAGTCCACCTGGAATCTTAAAAGAGCACACATATACAAAAATGGGAGGGGGGAATGACTGACAACTCTTAACTATCTAATACAGATGGGAACATGCGAGCTAAAATAACAAGTAAGAAATGCTAGCCATAATCACACCCCAGCACCATATAATAATTAAATTAGAACTGTAGAACATATAATAATTGTTGGAACATATGTGCTTTGCACATGAAAGCTTACTCTTTGAATAAAACTTTGTTGGTCTTAAAGGTGCCACGGGACTCAAACGTCGTTCTGCTGCTTCAGACCAACACGGCCACCCACCTGAATTTTATATAACGACTAAGATTAGAACAGCATTAGCACAGTAAACAGACCAGGGGCTGTATGAAACTAATGAAGTTTAAGGTTCAGGGCCCCTAATCCTAGCAGGGCTCTGAAGCAACTTTTTTTTTTTAATAAGTGAAACTTTCAACAAAATTGATGGAGTTTTTAAGGTGTTTGTTAGTAAAATAAGGCTATTTTAATGACAAAAGCATAAGCCAATGGGCTGAAGTACTTAATATTGACCTTAGCATAATACCTGTTTCATATGGCCTTGTTGGATGTTGCCCTATTGTTGCTCGTTGAGAAGGGGCTTCAGGGTCCCAAAAATGTAAGCCCGCCACTGAAACAGACCGTTTCAATATTGTTTCTCTAAAATATACACACTAAAGAAATGCACAAGCTCCCTGTTATTACCCCCCAACCTGTCATCGCTATCATATCTGTAATCTAAATTATTTGATGCTTTTATATTGGTCTGGTTCAAATTTGTTGCTTTCAACAGTCATTTTGAAGAAGAACGTACCGTTGAGTCTCAGATGACTCCCATGGTGTCAGCTATGCTGCCATGGGGGTTGGGATGCTCAGTCAGACTCTGTGTAAATTGCTTTCGCATTCCTGTCTATGCTTTGCACCGAAACGCTTAACTATAACGATGTGCAGGTGGGAGTGTGTGTTGTCTGCCTTTCCAGGCAGCCGTGGGAGCCGGACTGTTCCCAGCTTCGTCTAGAAACAGTTTGCTAGCTTTAGCCCGCGCTAGGTTGCCAAGTCGATCTTCTGCCAGAGCGGGGGGTTCCCGGCTGGCGTGCGCGAGCTTCGCACGCGTGCGCCGCATGCACATCACCTGGAAGTGACGTGACGACGGCAGGCACGCTGGGGGCGGGGCCATGGCCATACGAGGGAAAACCATAGGGCTTTTATACACTGTGAGTGCTGTGCTAAGGATTTTTCCTTCCACATATATCATTTTAAAGTCTTCTGTACATTATGAATACTTCATGTAGTGTGAACTTCTTGAAGAAGAGCTATCGAAATGAAGATCAAAATCCGGAGTCTTCGTCTTTTGTCTATGTACCATTTATGGACTTGTATTAGTCATGGACCTGTACATTATATGATGTAATTTGGTTTTACTGATACATGTGGTCCTCTGTTATTCTTGTTATATAAATTTACTTTTTTTGCATGACTTTTTGAGCACTTGTGGTCTGCGTTATTTGTACAGGTATTCACCCATCCCACAATCTTTTTAAGATTTAGGTGAGGGCGGTCACACTCTTTTTCGTTCATCCAGGCTTTTTTTGTTCATAGTGTTGCATCTTGGGATGGCCCTTGCTGGGTTTGTTTGTGAAGTGATAGCCTTTTAATTTCCGAATGAATCTGCTCTCTCTAGTTTGATGAGGCAGCTTTATCCTGCGCCTTTTTAATTCTACTATACATTGTTTTTCTTTCTGAGAGCTGCTTCAGGCATATCTTATCGCAGAAGAGTAGGCAAACAATCAAAGCAAAGCTCAGTAGAGTAAGAAGGAATCGAGCCTTGCAGTACTTTAGAGACTAACAGAGATTTATTCCAGCACAAATTTTTGTGGATTAGACCCCATTTATCAAAAAACCCCAAAGAGATATCAGGGTCAGGGGGCCATAGTAAGAAGTTTTCCAGCTCCAGGTTGGGAAATACTTGGGAGATTTTGCAGGTGGAGCCTGGGGAGGGCGGGGTTTGGCTAGGGAAAGGACCAACGCCCCCTCTAAGCTGTGGAGTCTTCCAAGCAAAAATTCTACTTTGTGAGCTACCGGCATTAAAGTTGTGAGCCAGCGATTTGGCTGCTGCATGAATTAGTTTGCTCTGGAGCCCTCCTTCCCGAGCTGAGACAAAAAGGTGTGAGCCGGAGGCTAAAAAACCGTGAGCTGGCTCACAGTAACTCAGCTTAGAGGGAACACTGGAAGGGACCTCAGCAGAGTAGAATCCCATAGGGTCCCCCTTCCAAAGCAGCCATTTTCTCAAGGGGATCTGATACCTGTCAACTGGAGAACAGGGCCCTACCCGGAGGCTGGCAAATGGCAATCCTAGGACTGCCGTGAAGATAAAATGGAGGGAGAGAGACAGACTCCGGGGGGAGGGGGGAACCAGACAGATCTGAAAAAAAACAACAACCAAAGCTCCTCTTTTAGCCTGCCTTTCCCGCGCGAGTTTCTAATTTCCGACCTTTCTTAGTAATTTATCGACGACCCGTTAGGGCAGAGCCCCTCGCGCCTCCCCGCTCCCCTCGACCTTTACCGACGGCCCCTAGAGCCGCCCGGCGCGGCCCGCAGTTCCGCCGGGTCCCTGCCACGCCCCCTCCTCCCCCCCCCAACCAGGCGCATGGTTGGC
>NW_015175980.1:302289-420543 GCF_001447785.1 Gekko japonicus
GCCTTCCCGCCTCCTCCCGCTAGGCCCACGCTGGGCCCCGCCCCGCCCCCTCGCCTTGCAGGCGCTCACCCGGAGTGACCCCCGCCCCACATAGGCCGTCCCCCCCCCTTTCAATGACAGGAGGGCTGGTCCTGCAGCAGCAGGGTGGAAGCAACGGGAGGAAGGGGCTTGCTGCTGCTCCCGGCCCACACACACACACCAGGACAGGGGCTTAGAGGCCTGGCTTAGTTTGGGAGAGGGGAGGGCCTGCTTTTCCTCCCTCCAAAGAAAGTGGGGGGGTGGAGGCCTTGTTTCATGGGGGGGTCTTCCACCCCCTAAGAAAAGAGGAGGGGAATCACAAGCCTTGTTTAATTTGGGAGAGGAGTCTGCTTCCCCCCCTTTCAGAAAAGGAGGGTGTGTTAGAGGCCCTGTTTAATGTCGGGGAGTGGTCTTCTTCCCTCCCCCCCCCCCGGAAAAGGAAGGGGGGTTGGAGTTTTTGTTTAATTTGGGAGAGGGGAGGCTCTGCTTTCCCTCCCCACCAAAGGAAAAAGAGGGTTAGAGGCCTCGGTTAGCGTGGGGGAGGTCTTCCCCACCCCCAAGAAAAGGACGGGGTTGGAGACTTTGTTTAAGTGTGGGGTCTGCTTCCCCCCAAGAGAAAGAGAGGGGGGAGGTTGAAGGCCTTCTTTCATTTCCACCCAGACACAGATACACCCACACACCTATACACCTCCTTCAGTTACGTGGCTTGCCTTGTTGCTTCCAGAGTGTGCTGGAACAAAATGTGGATAGACCTTAGGTTGCCGCTAGGTTCCATTGGCAGGTGAGGGACTCGCGCCTGCCTGGCAAAACAGGGTGATGCCAGAATTAAAACTCAAAGATGCCTTTAAAAACACCATGAGACACATGCCGCTTCAGTTGGAGAAGTGGGCTTCTTGTGTGCTAGCATTTATGCTGGGATAAAAACACTGTCAGTCTTTAAGGTGCTATTGAATTCGCTGGCATCTGGTGACATGGGGTCGCATCCACAACAGTTCATTCAGAATAAAATGGTTTGTGTTTTGAAGGTGCCACAAGTTTCATGTGTGTAATATATGTGGGGACACATGTCTATAAACATAGGTTTGTTTGTAAATAGTGGTCTGTATACATGAAGATGTTTATCAAATGTAAAGGCGGCCTTTCCAGATGCCTTCTTGAGGTGGATCACAATGAAAATAGTAAAGCAAAATCATTCCCTCCCAACCCCCATATTCTTTCACCCAGCATGACCCCCCAGGGCCTTAGCTGCCTCAGACCCATGCCCCTCCTTATTAACTTGTATATGGATGTCTAGAATGCAGGTACCTTGGCTCAAGCAAGCAATGGGGGGGTGAGTGTTCTCTGTGCCCTGTTTGTTAGCTTGTTGGCCACTGTGTGAGGCAGAACGCTGGGTCTGAAAGACCACTGGTCTGATCCAGCAGGCCACCTCTAGTGTGTACATGCAAATACAGAAGTGTGAGCATATGGAAGTTTGTGTATTCATGTAGTAACACACTGGTTTGTATACGTCTGATGTGTCTGCACACAAATACAAATGTGTATGTGTATAGACATTTGTGCACACACAAACTTGCTCTCTTGCATATGTACTTGTCTGATGTGCGTTCTCTGTGTTCTCTGCGCCCTGTTTGTTAGCTTGTTGGCCACTGTGTGAGCAGAATGCTGGGTTTGAAAGACCACTGGTCTGATCCAGCAGGGCACCTCTAGTGTGTACACGCAAATATGGAAGTGTGAGCATATGAATGTTTGTGTATTCATGTAGTAACATGCCAGTTTGTATATATCAGATGCATTTGTACACAAATACAGATGCACGCGTGTGTATAGACGTTTGTGCACACACAAACTTGTTCTCTTGTTTATGTACTTGTCTGATGTGTGTTTATATATGTGTTGCCTACAAATACACATGTAATATGATCTGCTTTTAGTGCAATATAAAAATATTATTGTGACTATTTTCCTACTCCCCATACTATCTGAAAACTTCTGAACTGTTTCCCCCTCCTCCTCAAGCTTTAGTTTCAGGGAAAAATAATTCCAAAGGGCCAGCCATGCTAGTTTCTTAGCATTAAAATAAAAGCAGGAGTCCTGTGGCACCTTAAACACGAACAGTTTTTTAGTCTAGTCTAAGCTTTTTGCAGACTAGAGCCCACTTCTTCAGACACTATAAGTGGGATCCAGAGCTCATGCTTGGGGGGGAAATGTCAATATTTATGATGCTATAAAACTCCTGTTAACTTTGGGAGAGGGCATTTTATTTACTTATTACTGTCTCACAATGCCAATATCTAGGGAACACCTGGAGAGCCTGTTGTGTATGGAGGAATGTATCTTCTTTCTCCTATTTGTCTGGCTGGTGGAGGTTATCCTACGCTCCTGTTCTTTGTGCGATTACCACATGTTATGCATGCATATACTTGTCTCCTCCTGCCCCCCCCCTATTATCTTTCCTTGCGTTTGATCTCTGTTGGTTTTAAGGTTCGTTTTTACTTTTGCTTCTGTTACCCTTGCCCCTTTTCCCTTCCCTTGTGTGTTGGGTTTTTGTTGGGGGGGGCGGAGTCTCATGCAGTTCTCTTATAGTGTTACTTCCCTCGCTTGGTTGCTATGGACACTGCCTCTCAAATGAGTGATTCCTTTACAGTCTCTCCTCTCTTCCCACCCCCCACCCCGTGTCTGGGAATCAAGCCTTGATGTGACAGGGATAGGAGTTGAGGCTGGAGCTCTTGTAGTTTTTCTGCTGTTTCTAGGCCCAGAGCGTGGCATACAGATGTTTGCCTTTTTGCATACTAATTTCCCATTTCTCAGGTAGTCTCAGAGGTCTTTCACATCCTCTACCACCTGGTTCTTTTTAAGCTGGCGATGCTGGGGATTGAACTGGGGACCTTCTGCATACTATGCAGTTGCTCTAAAACTGGGCTGCAGCCCCATTCCAAGGGCATTAGGCTAGTTATGAATGATGAGAGATTGTGTTGGTCTGAAGCAACAGAACAGAGTTTGAGCCCGGTGGCACCTTTAAGATCAACAAAGGTTAATTCTTTGTATAAGCCTTTGTGTGCATGCACAATGTCAAAAAGGGAACTTACACACACTTTCTACTGGTGGGCTTCCATCTGGCTTGAAAAGTTGTGAGCTAGACCCGGAATTAAATGTTGTTGGTCTTAAAGGTGCCACTGGACTCAAACTTTGTTCTATGAATGATGAGGTCTGTGACTGTTTCTAGCTTTGATAGTTCATGGGAGTCTCTGGGTCCCAAGGCTGTGTGTCTCTGGATTCTACTTTTTTGGCCGAGGCAGGAGGAGGAGAAGAAGAGTTGTATTTATACCTCACCCTTCACTCAGAGTCTCAGAGCAGCTTACAATCTCCTTCTCTTCCTCTCCTCACAACAAAGACCCTGTAAAGTAGGTGGGGCTGAAAGAGCTCTTTCCAGAACTGCCCTTGAGAGAACAGCTCTGAGAGAACTGTGACTGACCCCAGGTCACCCAGCTGGCTGCATGTGGAGGAGGAGTGGGGAATCAAACCTAGTTCTCCAGATTAGAGTGTGCTGCTCTTAACCACTACACCAAATTGGAGGGCTAGCCCTTTCTGCTGGTGGACTTCCATCTGGCTGGAAAGGGTGCCGAGCGATATAAATCTTTTGCCTGGTAGAGCAGGGGTGCCTTTAGAGTCCTCTTGGTGCGCTTGCTAGAGTTACCTGAAGTGAATGTCTACATAAGCGCCTGACTGCCCGTCCACGTGCTCTTTCAGTTGCGCCTTGCTGTGTTCTGGCTCTGATGCGCTGGCACGCATGGAGCTGATAGTTCTATTTAGCAGCGGGTGACTGGACTGGATGCTCTTTAGTTCCTTCCCAGTTACCATCAAGTAGTGGCGTATGGGGCTGGGGGCCTGAGACTTCGGCATCCTTCACGTTTTTTAAAACTGAGGCTGACTCCCTCTTACTAGAAGACAGGCCAATCCAGCAACCTGCCAGCTGCCGCTTCAGGGCGACGTTCATTCCGACAGGGTGGCCTGCACACCTTGTACAAGTCTTGCTGGAATGAATGGAGGCTTTGCAACGGATGGCACCCAGGCTCACATAGCTTATTGGGCTTTCTTACAAGACCTAACAGTGCAGTGCGAACCAGGACTGTACCATTCTAAGCCCATCAACTTCAGTCAGCTTGGAAGGGTGTCACTCCACTAACAGATAGCGAATGAATGTTTACATTTCTTGTGTTGTTGGCAACGTGCTCAGCAGTCATTCCCTTTCTAGAAAACGATTCACACACATGAACACACACCCCGAAAAGAATGCAGCTAACGCTTTATGGTATTCCTTCACTTTTTCTCTGGTTTCACCTGATTTATTCCTATATTTTGCAAGTGGAGTCAAAGCATTCTTGGCTTGTTTAGGAAGGAAAGTGAGAAACGTATCCCCCCTACTTAGTCAGCCCCACACTCTACCTTTACACCTTCATTTCATGATGGCTGTTTTTATCTGAGCAGAAGATGGACTTGGTTTATTTGTTCAGTCTCAGAGTTGGAAGGGACCACCAGGGTCATCTAGCCCAACCCCCTACCTGTGCGGGAACTATGACTGTAATATCCCTGACTAATATGTACCCAGTCGATATTTAAAAATCTCCAAGTTGGCTTCCGTTACTGAGCTTGCTGCAGGCACTTCTGGAAGGATGCACTTTGGGATCTTGCTCTTGGATTATAGGTTATCCAGAGTCCAGATTCATTTGGCCCCATTCTTCTCCTGTATAAACAAATCTGCTAGGAATTGTGCCCAGGTGACTCGCAACTGAATTGCTGCCTAACTGACTTTGTAATTGACTCCATTGTAAAATGCCTGTGTCTGTCCACCCGCCCCCTTACAAGTTGTACTTTCCCCCCCCTGGTTAATAAGAGAGAGGATTATGTTAAGGAAGAACTCTGCTTTTTGTTTGGAACAAAGAACAGCCAGACACATGCAGGAAATGAGTAAAACCTCGAGCATGTTTGAGCGCCGGCACGGAGATGCATTTTCCCAGTATGATTTTGTTACGTTATTGGGCAACGTTAGTAATTTGAGCCTTGTAGTTCTGAAAAGGAAACCTGATTTAATAAGCACTTCTGCGAATGTGTGGCTTTGGAGGACGATGAAAGCTGTTAAATTTGCTTTATTTAACCTTGTAACTGTGAAGTGTTTCCTGCATTCATCTTAATTGCTTCTCAGTGACCGTTCATTTGTAAATGTGGGGGTTTTAGACCCTGAGTGATCTAAACTGTGGAAGACCTTCTGTGTGATGCTCCGTCACAGAAGGGGCTTAGAGTAGCCTGAGATGTTGTTGGCAGTGAGGCGTTTGGATCTGTTGTGTTGTAATTCCCCCCCCCCCCCCCCCCCCCGCAGCTCCTGCCTTCGACTTGGAATCTTTCTCTCTGCTGGATCTTCCCTTGATCCATTCTCCTCAATGATTGGAGCACCACAAAGGAATTCTTGCATTAACATGATGCCATCTATAGTCCAGTCCTTCCATTTTGCAATTCCCTTGGAGCAAGGAGCAGTCACGGCTGTTCTCCTCAGCCGTTCTTTGCCCAGTGCTTGCATTTTTGGTGAGGGTCCCACTTCCAACCTGGTGAATGACATGTTTCACCCTTCAAAAGGCCAGACTGTTCCCTAGGCCTGAACCCTAAGCAGCTGGGCCTGGGAGGATCTTGCTTCCTAGACTGGAGGCGATGACCATCCCATGTCCAGACACCTTGCCAATCCCATTTGCCGTTTTCTTTTAGCAGAGGGTGGGCCAGGTTACTTCAGGTTCTCAATCCCACCCTTTCCTGAAATAAATTTACTTGGAGGAAAGGGGTTGGGATGTCATTGTGCCATTGTGCAAGCTCACCATTTTTATTAAGCAACTGAAAATCTGACCTTGTGATCAATGCTCCCTCTAAGCTCGGAGTCTTGCGAGCAAAAATTCTGCTTTGTGAGCTACTGGCATTAAAGTTGTGAGTGAACGATTTCGCCACTGCATAAATTAGTTTGCTCCAGAGCCATCCTTCCTGAGCGAAGACGAAAACGTGTGAACTGGAGGCTAAAAAAAGTGAGCTAGCTCACACTAACTCAGTTTAGAGGGAACACTGGTTGTTATCTGGGGGAAAGAACCACACATTTATGGGGTTATGCATACAGCTCTTCCTGGAGGGTGGGTAACAAAAACAGAAACAAAATTAACACGCTTGAGGATGGGGTGCCTCATTAGAGTTTGGGATACACAACAGAAACTCAATGGAAATCCTTTTTAAGAGGGCTGGCTTGTACAAAGGTTACTTGCCTCCTGCCCCAGCAGTCCAGCTGCGCGATCTGGTAGTTTGGAGGGGGAAAGAAGATGACACTGGGAGGGGGGGGGGGCTTTGTTTCAAAACAGAATGGATGTCATTAAAAATAACATTTCCCCACCCAGCTTGTATCCATGGCATTCATAACAGTAGTGTTCTGGGTACAAAACTCTTTGTAAACTGTTTTATATCATAGAACAAAGTTGGAGACCAGTGGCACCTTTAAGACCAACAAAGTTTATTCTGAGTATAAGCTTTCTTCTGCCCACACACTTCTGACAAAGTTGGTCTTAAAAGTTGCCACTGGACTCAAACTTTATTCTGGTTTACATAAGAGTGCTTACCCTTCTAAAGCCCAAAGAATCCTGTTCTTCTCTGGGTTTCTTTCAGGCTAGACATCTTTGTCTCTGGCCACCTTACAAAAACTGTAAGGGTGTCCCCAAAGCTCTTTTCAAACCATCAGAAAGTGTTCGAGCAGGTTTACGCTTGCTGTTCAAGGTGGGCACTGTTATTTAAATAGAAGACCTAGTTAGACGTCAATTGTTTAGTTTCACGTAGGCCTCTCTACATGGGAATTGTTGGAAATGATGCTGTGGCCACATTGCTGGAAAACCAGTGTGAGAGAGGCATGGCTGCATCGTTTGGGTTTGAGAGATGCATTTTTATTTTTTATTTTTGTGACCGAATGTACTTCATATCGGAAAAGAATAACAGTTTATCTTCTTCACTCGGTAAGCTGAATTGACCTTGCTTTGCCACCCGTCAAAAAGATCTTGTTGTTGTTTTTTTCCCTCTCCTCCTCTTATAGAGATGAACAATGACCATAGTTGACAAAACATCTGAGTCCTCAAACACTTCTGGCTGTCAGAAGCAGCCCGGCAACTCCCTGGTGCCGGCTTCTGGAGAGATGGAATCAGGCTCTGGAGGATGGAGCACTGTGTCGTCTCTGGAAGCTCCAAAACGCAAGATCTCCTTGGGACCAGTGCCAGGGGCTGCCGTTTATTCCAATTCATCAGTTCCAGATAAATCCAAACCCTCCACTCAGAAGGATCAGTGTAAGTCTCCCGCCTTACAGAACTCACACACAAAACTTTTGGGATGCTTCTCTGGTATGGCTGTATGCAGGAGTTTCTTCTGCAGATGAGCATTGCTCTATTTCTCGTTTTAAATGCCGAAGAATCGATGAGAACATTGGGGGTGGAAAGTGCCATTGAGTAGCAGCTGACTTATGGCAACCCCCTAGGGCTGGGGTGTCAAACATGAGGCCCGGGGGCCGGATCAGGCCCACATAGGGCTTCTATCAGGCCCGCAGTGGAACTGGCTGTCTTCTGCTTCTTCTTCCAGTTCTGCTGCTGCTGTGTCATCGTAGGTTTGCAGCTCACAGATACACACCTGAGCAGCATACTCAAGATTGCAACAGCACAGACATTTTGATGCAGTAATTCAGAGCAAGAGGTGTCAGTTATCAGATACTGTTCAATAAACAAACTATTGCAAAGGTGCTAATGTTTTAAGCATGTTTTTATTTTAAGTAAAAAAAAAACAGCGCTTTGTGTTTGTGTCCTTTATAAAGCTTATATCTCCGCTACCTGGCATTACATTTGATGACACACATGGCCCGGCCCAACAAGGTCTCATTTATGTCAGGTCCGGCCCTCGTAACAAATGAGTTCGACACCCCTGCCCTAGGGTTTTCAAGGCAAGAAATGTTCAGAGGTGGTTGGCCATTGTCTGCCTCTGCGTAGCAAACCTAGCATTCCTTGCTGGTCTCCCGTCCCAAATACTATCCAGGACTGACCCTGCTTAGCTTCCAAGATCTGATGAGTTCTGGGCAGCCTGGGCCATCTGGTCACAGCAGTGCAAACACCACACACTGCGTTAGCCGACCGAGGTGATCTTCATTTTGTCGCGTATCCCTATGACATGGTTCCCGTCCAGGGAAAAGCTATGCTTTGAATCAGTGGGATAAGTTCCTTTCTGCTGTCTCCCGTTGGGTCACCACTTGGTCTGTGCAGCTGCACCAATGGGGTTCATTCTCCCTGGAGGATTCTGGAGCGTAGGAGCAGCCCGTTCTGTGTCTCTACAGTAAGCTCAGCAACCAGAGATCTCAGCTTAGCGAGTTAAACCCATAACGAAAACTTGTACTGCTCATATAAGGACGAGTTATCCTTTTTAGTATTGTGTAAGTTAACAGGGGGCTTGCCATAAATTACTCAGAAGAGAGCTATAAGGACCAAAAAAAAGGAAGTATCTGCGCTTGTTTTTCTTGGCAGGTTTCTAGGTTGTTGGGTCTTTTAAAAAGAACCACTCTCTACGGATGGGGCTTAAAAGCTGTCCAACCTGCTGCTCTGTTCCACCTTTAGTGATGTCAGTTTCTTCCAAACCCATGTCTTTGGCAGCTCTCGGTGATGGCATTGCTCCACCGCAGAAGATCCTCTTTCCAGCCGAGAAGGTGTGCCTGAAATGGCAAAAAACGCACAAAGTCGGAGCTGGCCTCCAGAACCTTGGCAATACATGTTTCGTCAACTCTGCTCTACAGTGTCTGACTTACACGCCCCCTCTAGCCAATTACATGCTTTCCCTGGAACACTCCAAAAACTGTGAGTATCTCTTTGCCTCTTCTCTGCCTTTTTTTTTTTTTTTGACATTTGAAAGGGAGGCTGAGATGTTTCTCTGTTTGCTCAGCCCGGTGTTTTGGAATAAGCCAGAGAGTATTTAGCGGGTCTGAACTTTGCTCTCAAAATGGAAGTCACCCTAGTGCAGTGGTGGTGGTGTTTTTCCTTCGTATGTATTTACACACGGTACGTTAGAGCCCAGAACTATGTCACTAGTTCCAAGCCCCCAACTGGACTTGAGATTCTTGAACCACTTCTCCTCGTCTTGCACCTTCCAAATGCTTCATGGCAAACCACTTTAAAATGGAAGGGACTTAAAAAAAAAAAAAGCAGTTTGCAGTATGGCTTGGGGGAGGGGCTGCTACTGAAAGGGAAGCCCCCAGCCCCCCTGGGCATGCCCAAGCATTGGGAGTGACTGAAAGTAGCTCCTTGGATCTCAGCCAGTATATTTCTGCTTTTGAAATGTACATTAGCAATTCAGATATATCCAGCCATGTATACACTTCGCAAAAATTTTAGGCGTACATAAAGAAGGCAGGAGACCTTTCTTTTCTTTCTTCTGCGAACATAGCCTGTATGCTTCAAGGTAGCCATATGGGAGAGGAATTATGTTCTTGGTTTTATTTTTTGCTAGTTCATAGAAACATCATTTATAATACAAATAACTAGGGATGGGCATGAACCTCACCACAAACCTAACTTTGCCACAAACGTGGCCGGTTCATCCCTATCCATGGCCCTCCATGTGGTTTTTGGAGGTTTGTGGGACTCATGGTGGGAAGCAAGGGGGTGGGAATGAGAGGGATTGCTGAAATGGCTCACATCCATTTCAGCCTACTGGCGGGGCTGGTACATCCATCAGCTGTTAGGCTGAAATAGATGGAAGCCATATCAGTAATCTCTTTCACTCCTCCCCGCCGCTTCCAAGCATTCGCTTTAAATGTCTTTTGCAAGATGAAGTCCGAGTGGCAAGTTCACCTGAAAGCAAGTAAATTCGCTGCTTGGACTTCACTTGCAAAAGGGAATGTTTCCTTTAAATGGCTTTTGCGGGCCGTATTGCACACAAGTGAAGTCCAGACAGTGAATTCATTCACTTCTGGGTGAACTCATTGCTCAGACTTCACTTGCACGCAGCGCTCCCTTTAAAAGGCTTTTGCAAGATACCCCCCCCTTCCATTCTGCTGCCCTTGGGAAGCCTCCACCAGCAGAAAGGAGGGAAGAAAACGGTGGTTGCTTACCTGTAACCGTTGTTCATTGAGAGAGGCTTCTGTGCAGGCACACATGGGACTGCAGTACTGCAGGCCGCCCACCGGGAGGAGCTAGCGAGCATAATTCTAGAATGTTCATCCCAAGAGGGCTAGGCTCCATACAGGAGGCGGTTTCCCGCCCAAAATACCACCTGACCTGAGCGGAGCCTGCCCTCTCCCCTCAGTTCTCTTTCTGCCGCCATCGAACGAGTACTGAGTTTAGCGAGCTGAAAACAATTGTCTCTGAGGGGAAGAATTTTCTCCTCAGGGATGTCATCGAAAGAAAAAGAGAGAGTGGCCCCCTTCAAAAAATGTAAGACCTGTGGGGCTAAAATGGCTCAGACGGATGAGCACTCGGCCACACACACAATGCATGATGAACCTCACAAAATGAACTAATTCGTTAAATGGGGAGTTCGTGAAGGTTTGTGTGACCCCATGAACCAGGACGAACATCCATTTTCCCGGTTCATGCCCATCTGTACAAATAACACAAAAAAGAATTTGTTAAAACAGTTGTTATCAAGAGTATAATGTGTATTAAATAAAATAATCTTGCGCCTTTCTTCTGTTTTATCATGGTTTTTTCCCAGGAGAAAGGAAAAGCAGTTAAAACGAGATTTTAAGAGAGCACATTACATAAATAATCTATTGAGATGAAAGAAAAACTGGTCACTTTTAAAAATATGATTGTCAGCCCTGTTTCCAGTGTACTCAAAATGACTGCCCTTTCTCAAGAAAGTGCTTCCCTTATTCTCTTTGGCCTCCCCTAGTTGTATCATTTTACCGAATATTAATTAAGTGATCCCATAGTCTCTTAATACATTTTTGGATTGATGGGAATTCACTGTGCTTCCGTCTGCATTCATGCAACTGTTAAGAGACAAGAGGAAATGAGTTCCCATAGGCTGAGCGGGACTAGAATGGCTGGCCAGTAAGAACATTTGGCTTTGCTGCCAAAAGCATAGACTCCAATGCAGTTGAGTGGCAGAGGGGAGGGAGGAGACAGAAGAGGATGGATTTTGTGGTTTCTTGCAATGTGTGATCCTTCTTTGCCCAAGGATTTGCGGGGTTACCATTTGGCATATGTTCTTCCTGTTCAGGTCACGAGCAGGGATTCTGTATGATGTGTATCATGCAGTCTCACATCAACCTAGCCCTTTCCAACTCTGGCAACACCATCAAACCGACGTCTGTCATCAATGACCTCCGACGTAAGCCAAGCCAACTTCTTTTTTTAAATAAATCTGGGTTTTGGGGAGGGGGGCATCTAGTTTATGTTGCCTGCTTAAAGCCAGATCTTCATATGCATTTATGTTTACGTTGGTTTTCTTTGTTAGACATCTACGCTGCTTCTTCATGTAGATTGACCACAATAGGCTAAATATCATCTCCTTTACTTATCAGGAATAGCAAAGCATTTCCGTTTCGGAAGTCAGGAAGATGCGCATGAATTCCTCCGCTATACTGTTGATGCTATGCAGAAAGCATGTCTCAACGGTAGCAACAAGTGAGTTGTTAGCAGTATTCCTGTTTTTGTTTTTTACCTTTGGATCTGTTCCCCTGTATGTACACTGAAGCAAGGCCTTTGACTTTTAAGTAATCCACCTATTTCTGTAACTTTCTTCCAGGTTGGATCGATACTCACAAGCCACTACTCTCATTTATCAAATATTTGGAGGATATCTGAGATCTAGAGGTATCGTTTTTAAAAGGCTTCCATCTTAGAATGGGTTTGGTGTATGGTGCTGGGGACTTCAGTTCTCACTGCTTTGTACTGTACTGAACACCTTTTGTTTTCTTTTCAGTAAAGTGCATGAACTGCAAAGCAGTTTCTGATACTTTTGATCCCTACCTGGATATTCCATTGGAGATAAAGGTATGAGAACTGGGGGGGGGGGGGGGGGGGGAAAAAACCGAATTCAAGGCATCTAAATTCATTGAGGGAGGGGAAGCTATACTGGAATGACTCTTATTTTGAGGTCCAAACCAAAATGTAGGAATACTGTCATGGGATCCAGTTCTATACCATTTCAGTAAAGTCTTAAGACTCTGTTGCATATATGAAAATTGTAAGAGTGGTAAATATTGCTTGTTGCTAAGGCAGCGTTCGTCCTGACACTGAGATTTGATGTGGTGGTAGAAAGCACTGTCAAGTCACAGCCAAATTATGGCGGCCCTGTAGAGTTATAAATAGAACAAAAGTTACTGTGATCAATTTACTAATATACTTTCCAATGCTATATCAGTCTTCCTTGCTTAATTTAATCATGCTTAATGCTCATAGTCATATAAATATAATCATATACAAATAATCCCATACAAATGTTCAAATATGAACATCCAACCAGTCCTTCAAATGATACTTTAAGGTCACCACATAAATCCTGAGAAGAATCCACAGAGAAAATTCCCAAAACTGCAAATTGTAGCTCTGAGTTGTTCCACTGGGGAGATTCCCGGGACTTTGCCACTTTTCCAATATGGGTATGTAGTAATCCTCTTCTGTATTCCAGTTAGCAGTCCAAAGGGAATCCACCATGTATGTACACGTAGCAACTTCTGTTGACAAAAGGTCCTGGCGGCAAACAGTCGACTTGAAATCCTCATTTCACACACACACACACACACCCCGGTTTCTTCACAGTCGGGACATCAAAGCAAGTGTATCTTTTTCTGCGATCAATATGGATTAAGCAAGGAAGATGCCTTGAAGTATCATTTGAAGGACTGGTTTGATGTTCATATTTGAAAAATGTGTATGTGATTGTTTGTATACAATTATGATATTTATATAATTACAACTGTGAGCATTAAGCAGGATTAAATTAAGCGGAGAAGATTGATACAGGATTGGAAAGTATATTAGTAAATTGATTGTGGTAATTTCTGATCTGTATATAGCCATTCATTTCTGTGATCCTCTCTTCTGTGGTCCTGTAGAGTTTTCAAGGCAAGAGAGGTTCAGAGGTGGTTTGCCATCACCTGCCTCCGCATAGCAACCCTGGACTTTCTTGGTGGTCCCATCCAAGAACTAACCGGGGCTTCTGAGATCTGACGAGATCGGGCTTGCCTGGGCTATCCAGATCAGGGCGAGATATGATGCCTCCCTTTAAGACTGGGGAAATAATTTTTACAGTGTTTGTAGGCAGTTTGGGGAGGATATAAGGGATGGATCTGGTGTAGCATTCTTCAAGTTCTGGATGGCTTGCTTTTAATCCTTTGGGCGTTGGAAAAGTAACAGCCCTAATGGCCCAGACGAGCCTGGTGGTGTTCAAGATTAGAAGCTAAGCAAAGGGCAGTCCTTGGGTGGGAGACCACCAAGGAAGGCTAGGGCGGCTATGCGGAGGAAGGCAACGGCAAACCACCACCTCTGTTCCGTCTCTTGCCTTGAAAACCCCGTGAGGTGGACCTCAATGGGGTCACTGTGGGTTACTTGCTGCTCAGCGGGGGGGAAAGGTTTCCTTTTTAAGGTAAGCCATGGAGGTTCTGTTGCGAATTAGTCTTTAAAAACTTGTGAAACTCACTGCGGTTTCTTTCTGCTTCTCATTTTCCTTTTTTTTTTTTTTTAGACCGCTCAAAGTGTAAACAAAGCTCTGGAGCTGTTTGTCAAACCAGAACAACTGGATGATGAAAACTCGTATAAATGTAGCAAGTAAGAAGGAAATAAAGCTCTCTTTGATAAATCTGATTTGACCCCATTTGTCTTGTAAAGTTTTCAAAATAATTTGGCTTGCATTTGATCCGTGACCACCAGACAAAATAGTGTACACTGGTTTTATAGATGTCATTCATAAGTCTCTTGTGATGACACAGTACAGCATGTGCTCTTGCATTCTTATTTTATTGATTCAGAAAATTTGTATGCCACCTCTCCAGACCAGCCTGAGGCAGCTCAGAGCAATAATACAAACCCAAGCAAACAGACAATAAAAAACAAGTCCCATCAATAAAAACAATCCAATAAAAGCAAGCCAGGATGTAAACACATGTAGAGTAGAGAATGCGATTGATAAAACAGTTCCCAGGCTATAATACAGTTTTTTAAAAGATGGAATTCCTTAGTTAAGAGCCTGAGTAAAGGATAGTAGGTGCCAGGCGAGCCTCGAAGGGGAGAACGCTCCAAAGCAGTGTTCTCTCTAAGTTGTTAGTGTGAGCTAGCCCACAGTTTTTTAGCCTCCGGTTCACACATTTTTGTCTTAGCTCAGGAAGGGTGGCTCCAGAGCAAACTAATTGATGCAGCAGCCAAATTGCTCACTCACAACTTTAATGCCGGTAGCTCACAAATTAGAATTTTTGCTCACAAGACTCCACGGTTTAGAGGGAGCCTTGCTCCGCAGGTGAGGTGCCGCCACCAAAAAGGCCCTGTGTTTTGCCACCACCGTCCTGACCTTTGCAGGTACAGAGAGGATCCGAATTGGTGGGCTAGACAAGTATCCCAGCCGTATGCCAACTTAAGGCCTTCCAACACGTTGAATTATACCCGGAAACAGATCTTTCAGATGCAAGCCACATGATTTAATAAATGGCAAGTTATGCCACTCCTCTCCTTACCTGGAGACTGTGGGGTTTTTGAGAGGGATGGAACATTCTGGGGTACCTTGTTTTTCATTGGCTGCTTCTAGAAGTTTCTGTCTCAAAAAGATGCCATAAATGTATGAAAGTCCAAGACTTAGATCTATACCGATATCCAGCACCAGCGGAGTGTAATTTGAGCTTCAGGAAAATCAGATGAATGTACGGGAAAAATAGGCTCGGAAGCTGATCTGCGTGTCCTCTGATTTACATTTTAGGTGTAAAAAGATGGTTCCTGCCTCAAAAAGATTGACAATCCATCGGGCTTCAAACGTTCTCACCCTGTCCCTAAAACGGTTTGCAAATTTCAACGGTGGGAAAATTGGAAAGGTAACCAAACTTGAGTACTGCAATTATATCTGCGTTAGATTTCATGAAGAATGTAGCACTACGCTGGGAACTCTGGCTCCAGGGATTAGGAAGGAAAAGAACAGTGGCGCTAACGGAGCCCTCTAATTTCCTTTCGGTTTGTCCACAACCAAGTCCTTCAATATCAGACACAAATTTTTGGCCTTGCTATGCGTGTTGTCAAGAGCCCCTTTTAAAGTTCTGTGTTCTGCTGTTTAGCCGTGAACTTTGAAAAACATTTTTGCGCCAGGATGGTCCTTTTTTATGATGCACAGAGCTTTTATTTATTTTGACTTTTAATTAGACAGGAAGTGAATTGTTTCTTCTGCTAAAAGCACCTCAGAGAAATGCACATCTCTCCTTTCTGTTTCAGGAAGTGAAATATTCCGAACATTTTGATATGCGCCCATACATGTCCCAGTCAAGCGGAGACCCAGTTATTTATGCGTTATATGCAGTCATGGTGCATGCTGGCTTCAGCTGCCATGCAGGACATTACTACTGCTACATCAAGGTACATATTCTCTCTCTCGCTCTAAAATGTCTGTGGGATTGAGCCCCAACTGAATGCTCAGTCGGCAGGATTTGTCGAAAGACAAAGGAGGGGGTGGAAACCGCTTGGGAACATCGGATTGGCCTGTCGTTTCTGTGCAGAACGGAAAAGAATACAAACACAGTGATGTCCACAGCAGTACAGGGTGTATGGCATTCTCTTCCTGTGCTTTAGATTGGGAAACATTAAAAGCAGGTGTGTGTTTTTTAAAACACAAAGAATTTGTAAAAGCAAGCAAAGAGGCACATGGACAGTAATGCCACTTTTTGATCCTGCCTTTCTGCCAAAGAGCTCAGGGTGCTTTATCCTCAGGACAGCCACGTGAGGTAGGCCAGTGCTTGTTTAAATCAGGTATTTAATAATAATAGTTACTGGCAGTTCTGGTATGGCATGCTGATTGATTTGATGTCTGCAAAGAGTTCCCCAATTTAACTGCACCATCTATACAAAACTTTTGAAAAATCCTGCCCTTCCTCTCAGATAGCTCAGAACAGCACCCTTGCATCTTCCCCATCTCCTTTTTTTCCTCAGCATGGGGTGAATCCTTAACCCAGTCCTCCCTCTGCACTGAGCAAAGTCTGAAGTCTTTCTTTAGCCTTCTCGTTCAATGTATCTTTATATATATATATGTCTGTAAGCCGCCCTGAGCCTGCCTCCGCGGGGAGGGCGGGGTATAAATCGAATGAATGAATGAATGAAGAGCCTTCTTGCCACTCCAGTGGCTCTTCCGTTAGAGGAGGGCTCCTTGGAGGATGGCTGACTCCCCCCCCCCCAGTAACTACATGAGGTGGGTTAGGTTGAGAGAGAGAGAGAGGCCCCAATTTACAAGGTGTTGGGGGAAAGTTTGGACTTGGATCTCCTTTGGCCTTTGACACTTAACGACTGTGTCTCACTGATTCTCAGCTTTTTCTTCTTCTGTGAAGTCACAGCCGTCTTATGGTGACCCCACAAGGTTTTCAAGGCAAGAGACATCCAGAGGTGGTTTGCCATGACCTGCCCATGCATAGCAACCCTGGGCTTCCTCGGGGGTCTCCCTTCCGAGGCCAACCCTACTTAGCTTCCAAGACATGATGACATCAAGCTAGCCTGGGCTATCCAGGTCAGGGCAGCTCTTGGCTATAGAAGACTGCAAAAATGTGTGTATGGGGTATGGCAATCTGCCACTTGCTAATCTGTTGGAACAAAATATGTATACCTTAATGGTACAACTTGTGCTGTACCTTTCTTCCACTAGATGGCAGGCTGTCTTTGGGCCAAGGTTAGAGAGTGGTGTTTGTGTTTTGTTTTGTTTTGTTTGGGGGGGGGCGTTTGAGTAAAATTTGGAAAATTGGTGGGGGAGGGAGTACTTCAAGGTGGAAGGAGGAGAAACTGGTTCTCCTGACAAAGTTTGACTCCAGCGGCACCTTTTAATGACAACTGCACCGGATAAAGGATAGGGCTGTAGTTTGTTGTTGTCTTGTGTTAATTTTTGTATGTTGTATTTTTACCAAATCTGATGCAACCCACCCTGAGCCTGCTATGCCGGGAGGGTGGGATATAAGTCAAATAAAACAAACAAACAAATACCAACAATATTTACTTCTGGGTATAAGCTTTTGTGTGCATGCACACTTCAAGGAATTTAAGATCGCAGTCATTACTTTTGCAGGCCAGCAACGGGCAGTGGTACCAGATGAACGACTCCACGGTCTCAGTCAGTGACATCCGATCCGTTCTGAGTCAGCAAGCCTACATGCTCTTTTATATCAGGTATATATATGCTTAAATGCTTAAAATGTTTCCTGCCGGGCTAGCTTACAGCTCGGCTCCTAGTGAGTCTTCATTAGACCGATTAAGATGCTCATATTATACAGTCGAAACCATTGAACGTATGATTCTGGAGCAGTGTTCCCTCTAAGCTGAGTTAGTGTGAGCTAGCTCACAGTTTTTTAGCCTCCGGCTCACACATTTTTGCCTTAGCTCAGGAAGGATGGCTCCAGAGCAGACTTATTTATGCCGTAGCCAAATCGCTCGCTCACAACTTTAATGCCAGGAGCTCACAGAGGAGAATTTTTGCTCACGAGACTCCGCAGCTTAGAGGGAACATTGTTCTGGAGTGTCCTATATTCGATGAGTTGACGGCTAATTTAGTCACCCCTTTCCTTAAAGGTACGGAGCTGCTAAATGTGCGAGCCCAGGTGTCATGGCTACTGTCAGATACCAGTGATCGTGCCACCCTCTCAGTGGCAGAATTCACAGGCGCAGTTATCAAATATAAGAGAAATAATGCTGAGTAAGGTCTTTTAAAATATTTTCTTTGGTTCTGATTTCCGCTTAAGGTGATAGCCGTATGAGCAGTACTAGATAGATGGATAGGTAGATGTCAGCCTGTCAAAACGTCAGTCACAGTCCTGTTTATCCGTAAGAAGATCTCTGCAGTTAGGGGTCCAGTAGGTAAGGATCTTTCCACCATATATAAGCAAAACTTGTTAAGTGGTATTCAGAATACAAAATGCATATATCTTGATGGTACACCTCGTGCCATTAATTAAACACAATTAAATTAAATACAGTCGGTCCCAAAGCAGCTTACATCGTTCCCTTCTGCTCCGTTTATCCTCCCAACAACTCTGTAAGGTAGATTGGGTTGAGTGCGTGTGTTTTGGCCAGGGTCACCCAGCAAGCTTTTTGGACAGAGTGGGGAATTTGAACCCGGGTCTCCCAGATCTTAGTCCAACACTCTTAACAACTGAGCCTCACTGGCTTTTCTGGAGGTAAAGACATTTCCACTGTAAATGACAAAAACCCGTGTACCCTGTTTAGTCAGTTTAATGCTTTCTGGTAGTTGAGAAATACCTGCCGTATAAATCTTATTTAGCTTGTGATTCAGATATCACATTTTATATCGGGTCTCAGAGCTTTATTTGCATAGTTCTGGAAACAGCCCCCCCCAAAAAAATCTTCTTTGGCTGCAGTAAACAGCCAGAGTAGCTAGGAGGATTTAGCTTTAGAATAGAGCCAATAGTGGCATGAGTGTTGAGCTTGGAGGAGGGCAGTCCGTATTCAAATCCCCACTGTGCTGTGATACTTGGTTCTCTCTCTGGGTTGGGCCTAGCTTACCTCACAGGGTGGCTATGTGAGGTTAAACTATCCTGATCTCCTTGGAGAAGAAAACGGCAGGGGGGAGAGAGAAATCGAATAGCCCTGATGGAGAGCAGGAGCTCATCACGGCAGTTCCGGGATCACTGCAAAATCCAGCTAATGTGGGTCACTTGTCTCGTTCTCGGCCAGGTCTCACGAGGTGAAGAACGGCAGTGAACACGCAAATTCCGCTCACACCCCAGGGCGGTCTTCTCCCCGGCCAGTTATCAACCAGCGAGTGGTGAATAACAAGCAGACGTCGCCAGGGTTTATTGGACCGCAGCTCCCTCCACACATGATGAAGGTAGTTCTCTCTCTTCTGAAGCCAGGGATACAAAACGAGTCCCTCAGCAAGCCACAGCCTTACTTCCTGAACCACCACCTTTGTATGCAGAACTACTCCAGCTTGGAAACAGACTTATTAGATTGCAGCACTTGAGGGGAGAATCCGAGCCCAGGGATTTGGGAATGGGAGGAATCCTCGTAATGCTAAACCATGGCCTGATGTTACATATGAACTGAGCAAGGGAACATTTTATATATATATATATATATATATTTGTTTATTTTATTCAATTTATACCCCGCCCTGCCCACCCAGGCAGGCTCAGGGCGGCTTACCAAAAACAGTTCGGTTATCCTAAAATGCATAAATCACGATCCTAAAGTGCTGGTACAGTTGTCAAATAAAGTGCATGAGCAGAAATAAATTTCAGATTAAACCATAGTCCACGGGTGACAGTCATAATGATGTTCCCACACGCTCCGTTGGTCTACATTTACCTAGCGAGGCGGGCTAGAGATGGTAAAGCCAGGGCACAGGGTCTCTTCTCAGATGTCAGATGTTTTCATCCCAATGTGTCCTCCTCATCTTATTTTTTAAAAATAGTTGCAGAATTCAAACCATTTGAATGGGTCTGCGTCCCTGAAAGAAGCGCCCAGCAGTTCCGTGGCCAGCCCCAGCACCATGCCCCTCAAAAGGCCAGCTTCCGTCCCTTCAGCGACTTCTGTCCCAAACTGGACGCTCAATAGATCGGCTTCGGCGAGTGCCACCGACCCTTCGAAAAAGCAGAAGATCACCATCAGTATTAACAAGCTGTCCACTCACCAAACGGCCTCTCACAACAGCTGTTCCGCGGAGAACCTCAATAAGCCGGTCCCTTCCTCGACCGTTTCTAACCCTTCCGCGGTGCAGTCTACCTCAAGCGCCTCTGCCGCCTCGGCTGCTAACAGAATCCCCAAACCACCACCCGCCGGCGAACCTTCTTCCACGCCGGTGGTGAACGGCAAGTCCAAGCTCAGTTCGGGCATCTTGGTCCCGTACGGACCCGAATCTTCGGAAGACTCCGACGAAGAGCCCAAGGGGCCAGTGAAAGAGAATGGTCTCCCCAAGCCTTTCAACGGCATCCCAACGGGGAGCGTGGGAAACGTGACGGAAAGCTCCTGTGCGTCCTGCCACAGTGCTGAGGAGGAGGCGCCACCGCTGCTGCACGAGCCACTAAAAAGTGTCGCTGTCAATGGTGCTATTAGTGTCGACGAGGCTCCGAAAGAGAACGGTCTGCCGCCCGAGGATGTCGCTTGCCAAGCCAAGCCTGGGAAATCTGTAGAAAACCCGTTCTCAAAAGCCAATGGATTGCATGGGAAAGTGAGTTTTGTCTTGGCTGTGGTTTCTTTGGTAGGCCCTGTAAGAAAGGCCGGGCACACAAGAAACATGCATGTCTCCTTTTTCTGGCATGAATTCCTCCCCCATTCTTCTGTTTGGGGAGGGTGGTGTCCAACGTTCCCTCTAAGCTGTGGAGCCTTGTGAGCAAAAATTCTACTTTGTGAGCTACTGGCATTAAAGTCATGAGCGAGCAATTTGGCTACTGCATAAATTAGCTTGCTCTGGAGCCATCCTTCCTGCACTAAGACAAAAATGTGTGAGCCGGAGGCTAAAAAACTGTGAGCTAGCTCACACTAACTCAGCTTAGAGGGAACACTGGCACTGGTGTCTATGGCAATGGTGCCAGGATTCTTGGGGCTTGGGAACCTGAGGAAGGCGTGTCAGGTGCGTGACTAGAAATACAGTGCTGTTTATCCAAGGGGAAGGAAAGGAGACCTTTTGACATTTGCTGTGGCTGTCTAACCTACCTCACAGGATCGGCTCAAGATTAAAATTAGAGGGAGTGGGTGGGTAGAACCGGGCACACTGGTCTGAGCTCCTCAGAGGGCAGGTGGGTATGAACGTGAGGAAAGGGACGTGGGAAAGGTGTCCACATGCACTTGTTGATGCGGACAGCAGGTCGTGATGTCTGGGTTGGTGCTGGGTGATGTGATGTGAGGCACGGCCTCCTGGGATTCTGTTGTGGCTCTCACTAGCCCCGGGCATTAAGCGTGGCTCTGTATCGTATCTGCGCCAGCACTGACTCTGCACAGCTCTGGATAGGCTCTTCTTGGAACAAACTTCCCTTAACTCAGAGTTCGCGTGGTGTGTTGCCATAAGCGGGTGCCTGCTCTGTAGTTTTTGCTTTCAATTAACATGTCATGTTAAAATTTATACTGGGCTTTACCTCTGGTTGATTCCCAGATTTCTGCAAGTTCAAATGCTACTGGATGCTCCACCCTGATTAAATGTACTGACTTATTCTGTGAAATTGTCAGGTTCCCAGTCAAGTCACTCTTCACACACACTTTCTTGGTTGAAAGTTTTATTAGAAGATATGAGATGTTCAGGGATCTAACTCTTTGCCAGAACTGGGGTGCCAAGGCAGGAGAGATGCATATAGTTACAATCTCACATTCCACTCAGACACGTCAGCTTTACTACACAGACCATGAGAGATAAACGGTCCGCTTCTAGCTAATCAAAGACTCTTCTTCAAAGACACCTTCCGGTGTGAAAGATGTCTCATGGGGCGGCATGGAAGATTTACTGAAGCTAGCCTCCCTACTCCTATGGACACTCACTCCCCCACCCCACGGAATGCGGTGGCAGGCAAGGGTAAGCGATAAGGCCATTAGAACTACACAGCATGGAGGAAGAGAGGGAAAAAAGGTCACAACAATAAGCAGGGATTTATAGGTGAGACAATAGGTTCAGCAATCATCAAGGCAGTAATACAGCAGGTACAGTTGGTCAAACAGCCCGAGCCTGGCAGAAATCCACCTTGAGTCTGAGTGAGAAAGGCGGGACCATAAATAAATAACATAAATAAAACCAGATCAAGATGGGTTGCTGTGTTGGTCTGCCTGTGGCAGTAGGAAAGAGCAACAGCCCAGAGGCACCTTAAAGACTAACAAAATTTGTGGCGGGGTTAGGAGGTTTCCTGAGTCACTGCTCACTTCTTCAGATACCAGTAGCACCTTAAAGACAAACAGATTTGGGGCAGGGTATGAGCCCTAGAGGGGGAAAAAAGCCGTATGCACGTGCTAAATAATGCAAAAACAGTACTATATTTATGAATAATAGTAACTATACAATGCAAAATTGTGTGACAAAAATACAAATGGAAGAGAGGTCCAAAACACTGAGTTGACGAAATTGTAACCATAACTCTACACAGAAACTGTTGATTGCTTGCAGAGTTATGCATTGAAGTATTGTATATATTGCTGTTCTTATTCAACAATGGATGGAAACTAGGAGACAACTGATATGCATGGTCCAGTTCAGATGAAGCCCTTCGAAATGACTGGATAGTCCAGAAAATTTCGTCAACTCAGTGTTTTGGACCTCTCTTCCATTTGTGTTTTTGTCACACAATTTTGCATTGTATTGTTACTATTATACATAAATATTGTATTGTTTTTGCATTATTTAGCGCATGCATACAGCTTTTTTTCCCCTCTTGTTCTCGGGGTATGAGCCCTGCCACAAATTTTGTTAGTCTTTTAAGGTGCTACTGGACTCTTGCTCTTTTCTACCACAATAGTTTTGCAGCCAAATGGTAGCCCTGGTTTGACTGTTGTGGTTTGCATTGGTGTGGGTGCAGTGCAAAGCTGTGGTGATGCCACACACTTCACTCCTCACATGATTCTGGCACGTGCCATCTCGTCGATAGATCGCCTTGGTTCTGCCCGCTTAGTAACCTTTTCCATTCTTCATAACAGGGACCACCTGCCGCTCTGTCCCCGGTCCCCGAAGACATGATCTTGGACTCCTTCAGATACACACAACTGAAAACATCGCCAGAAGAAACCAGGTACAACCATCTTGCTGGAGAGCTCTGTCTGGGCTTCAGAAGGGCACGTGGAATTCTGCCTGGCTGACTTTAATCATCTGGCAGGGTTCATAGATTCGTATCCATTTCACGTTAACACTTCCTGGAAAACTTGGGGAAAACATCCCTGCATGGGGCCATTTGGCACTCTTGCCTATATTTTTCTGCACTCTTCTCTGCTAGGGATGCACACAAGGTCATCTGGTAGGAGTGGGGGGGTTCTTTGAAATTGTGTTTCACATTTTCCCTCCCATCCTGCAACGCTTGTCCAAATACATTTTGATTTGCTGGGGAGGATCCTACCTGCTTTGCTGTAGGGTGCTGATCAGAGAGTTCCTGAGTTTCCCCACTTCGTCTTCTCATGCTTCTGAGGTGCACCATGAAGCTTCTTCCGAACACAGGGGAATGGGAAGCGTTTGGACCAGACAGCAGGGTGGGGGTGGGGAGCCAGCATGTCAGGGCAGCCGAGGCCTACAAGCAAGGGCACGTGCTGAAGCTGCTTATTGGGAGGCGTGTGCCGGGGAAGCAGATGAGACCTGCTTCCTAAAAACATTGCCTTGGGCCTCTTGGCAGGATCAGCAGCCATTTGTCGAGAATTCTTCATGGCCCTGGAAGGCTAACAAGTTTGTTGAGACACAAAGCCGTTGTGGGGCTGCTTTGTGAAACCGCATGATGGCAGTTGCTCCGTGTTGACACACTTCTGAACGAGAACTCTTTTCAGGAGATTCATAGTACGATGATTTCTTAGCTTGCCGTGCATCTCCCTTCCTTTTTTTAAAAAAACACATTTTATTAAGGATATAATCAATCAAATTCATCGTAACCACATTTTAACCCAATACATCCCCTCCTCCCTGCCCCCCCCCGTATGGCTTCCCACAGTGCTACGACCTCCCACAAAATTCTTAATCATCACTTTTCCATCTCTCCTCTTATTGTAAGCTCAATAGGTAACTTATTATTATTGCATTTATACCTTTATCCATTTGTTTTACCATTACTCAACCTTCAATAATTATTAAAGCAAAATAAATTGTCTTTTACATCCCAGTTATTTTCTAAATAGTCTTTTAAGTCTTTCCAGTCCTTAAAGAAGTCTTCTGCTTCCATATTATTCCATTTTCGTGTCATCTTGTCCATTTCAACCAAAAACAACAATTTTCTAATCCACTCTCCGATTCCTGGCTGTTGTTATCATATACCACATCAATGTCCTTTTAGCCACATTGACCTCTTCCATTTTTAGTCCCAAAAGTAATATTTCCGGTTCTTTCTTTCTTTTTTTTTTTTTGGTAAACAAATTTTATTTTCTCAGGAATACAACATGTACGATTAAATCATTTCATTCTATCAATTGTCTACCCCATTCCTAGTTCCTCCCCTCCCTCCAATGGCTTCTCACAATGCTTCCACCCCTGCACCAAATTACTTCATATCATCAACAATATCAGTTTCTTATCATTACAATCTAAAGATAACATCATTTGACTTAATATTGATCTAAACATATTAAGTTTTGTTTCACATCCCAGTTCTTTTCCAGATATATTTTAAAGTCACTCCATTCTTGAAAAAACACGTCGTCTTCTTTATTGTTCAACTTCTTCGTAATTTTGTCCATCTCTGCCATGAACAGAACTTTTTGTATCCAGTCCTCAATTTCTGGCACTTTCTCTGTTTTCCAAAATTGTGCATAAATCATTCTCGCTGTTGTGATTAAGTACCAGAATAAGGTCTTTTTAGTTGTATTGACTTCTTCCATTTTCAATCCTAAAAGCAGAATTTCCGGTGCCTTTTTAAAAGAGCATTTCAGAATTTTTTGCATTTCCTTGTGGACTTTTGTCCAAAAGTCAACTGCTTTCTCACAAGTCCACCACATGTGATAAAATGAGCCTTCATGGCTTTTACATTTCCAACACTTATTTGACATATTCTGGTTCATATTTGCAATTTTTTTCGGAGCGGTTCTTTCTTAAATTTGCATTTCACAATCTTCTCCATCTCTGCATGAATGTCACTCCAATTTTTTTTGGCTTTTTCACATGTCCACCACATATGATAAAATGAGCCTTCTGCTTTTTTGCACTTCCAACACTTATTCGACATATTAGTATTCATATTAGCAATCTTTTTTGGTGTCATATACCATCTATACATCATCTTATAACAATTTTCTTTTAAGTTATTACATGTTGATATTTTCAGTGCATTTTTCCATAAAAACTCCCAAGACTCCATCATTATCTCTTTATTCATATTTACCGCCCACTTTATCATTTGTTCTTTAACTGTTTCATCTTCTGTATACCATTTTAACAATATTTTATACATTTTTGAAATACATTTTTTCCCTCCCTCAAACCACACATTCTAAATATCATTATTCTTTTTCCTAAAGCCAAAGGTTTTTTTATCTTTTTTAAATAATTCATTTATTTGTCTATATTGAAACCAACCATATTTAAATGCTAGATCTTCTTCCATTTTTATTTCAAACGACTTTCCCACTGGTTTTAACATGTCTTTATACTGTACCCAGTCCTTTCCTTTATTTCTCGAAAAAGGCTTTATTACCTCTGCCGGTACCGTGCATCTCCCTTCCTGACCACTGTTAAGAAATATTGATTTCAGCCCAGTAGCAGCTTAAAGACCGACAAGATTTTCCCAGGGACAAGCTTTTGACTCTTGAAAGCCTATACCCGGGAGAGCTTGTTGGTCTAAGGTGCTACCGGGCTCAGACCGCAGACTCACGCAGCTGCCCACCTGATAACTTTATTTTCTTGTGCACAGTGCAAGCGGAACAGAGAAAACTGCCCAGGAGGATGGCTGTTTGGAAGCCTTGAGCAGAGTTCCCTGCGACAAGCCCAGCAAGATCCTCACCAACCTTCTCAGCAACATCCAGGATCTCCCATCTCCTTCTGACCCCGAACCCATTTCTACCAAAGACAACCTCTGTGAAAGCGTTGCCGCAGAAACGCAGAATTCCCATCTCGATAGCGGCGGGCAGTGTGACCCTCAGTCAAAGTCACCTGGAAAAGACGCCGAATTCTGTACAGAAGGCGACACGGAGGATCACTCCGCAAAAATGAGAGGACCAAAAGAAGGGAAAGCTGCTTGGAAAAAGAGCCCTGTGCACATCAGAGGGACACCTGAGGGAGCAGAGAAACTGGCGCAAAGCCCTTTCAGGAAGTCTGACGCTGAATGCCAACCTCTCAAGCTGGTCGCGCTGAACGTTGTTGAGAAAAGCCAAGAAACGCCGAATGGCATGAAGAATGCTGCGGATGCCCCACTCCCTGAGGTTGCTTCTGCTGCAAGGCTCGATGTGGGTACAGAGATTCAGAGTTCAAAGGACGAGGATGGGCCCAGGCGGGGGAACGAAGGTCTCAGAGAAGACGCAGAAAGGCAGGAGCCAAAGTCCCAATCCCTGATGAAGGAGAAAGTTGGTACCTCGAAAAAAGTGGACCGAGAGCACTACCGCAGCAAGAGAGGCCGCTCTGAAAGTGAAGAGCGGGAGGCCGGCTGCAGCCAGAACGACAGGCATTACTACAAGAAGAAGTGTTGCTACCACAGAGAGCAAAGCAAGAGAGAATGCTCAGAAAGTGAAGAGCGGGAGGCCGGCCGCGGCCAGAATGATGGGCATCACTACAAGAAAAGGTGTTGCTTCAGCACAGAGCGAACGAAAAGAGGCCGCTCAGAAAGCAGAGAGCGGGAAGCCAGCCACAGCCAGAACTATGGGCATCACTACAAGAAAAGGTGTTGCTACAGCAGGGAGCCAACGAAGCAGGGGTATTCCAGAAGAGAGTACTACAACGGGAACAAGTACCGATTCCCCTCGAGCCCTGACCCTGGAAGAAGTTTAGGAAAGTCCCCCTGGCCCCGGTCTCACAGCAGAGAGAAAGCAGACCTCGAACGGAGCCAGTATTGCCCCTGGAAAGGAGAGCCGTCGTGGAGCAGAGTGGGTTATCATCAGGAGATCCCAAGGAGATGGGAAAAATACCGACCCGATAGCTACTATTATTCCTCCCACATAGCGAAAAGTAGCCAGGATAGAAAAGTCTGCCATGGCGAGAAGGACGATAACAAATCTAGTCATATTTACAACAAACCATATAAAGACTATTACAAAAGCAGATGGACTCACGACCCACCAGTGAAGGAAAGAGAGAGGGACCATGTTAGCAGTTCGAAAGCAGACATGTACCGCTGTCCGGTCCCCTCCCAGCGCCCGGAGAAATATCCCCTAGAGAGAGAGGCGCCGGTGCCCGAGGAGCACAGTTTGCATCCAGGGGCCGAGCGTCCAAAGGAGCGGAAAAGGAAATGCCCCAGCCCAGAGGGCAGCGACAGCAACCCTGAAAAGAAATGCCAGAGGAGGAGCTCACCGAGCGAACCTCTCGAGGAGCAGAAGAGCCGGAAGCACAAAAAGTCGAAGAAGAAGAAGAAGAAGTCGAAAGATAAACACAGAGAGAGAGATTACAGGTCAGTGAGAAGAGAAAGCTGGACCTGGCTCTTTCCTACATTTTTCTTGAAGTTGCTTGTTAATGAAGAGGGCATGTGGGGAGACATGCAAAGCTGCCTTCTACCAAGGCAAACCTTTGGTCCATCAAGATTACAGTAGCCTGCTCTTTTTTTTTCTTTTTTTAAAAAATAATTTTACTGTATTAATAGGAAATTTTTACAAAATTTAATTTATCTCATCACAGTGTAATATAAAAGCTATAACAAAAAAATAAGCTAAATAAACCAAGAGAAGGGGGGGGATTCAATACAGGACCAATGCTCCCCCTAAGGAGTCCTGTGAGCAAAAATTCTACTTTGTGAGCTACTGGCATTAAAGTTTTGAGCAGGCGATTTGGCTACTGCATAAGTTAGTTTGCTCTGGAGCAATCCTCCCTGAGCTGAGACAAAAATCTGTGAGCTGGAGGCTAAAAAACTGTGAGCTAGCTCACACTCACTCAGCTTAGAGGGAACACTGCACAGGACCTAACAGGGCTTTATCCAACAAATTGGCATCTGCAATTAGATCCATCTCAAATTATTTCTTCAGTGTGCATCTTGTAGAGAAATAACTTATAAAACAATTGACTACTTGGGTCTCAGTCAAATAATTTGCAAACTTTAAAAAGTTCCAAAATGCAGTTCAGGCACAAAAATAATGCAAAACCAGAATAGTTACTGGAGGTGTAATTATATACAGACTTCAGCAATAAAATACTAATTTCTTATCTCTGAAAACAAAGGACCAAAGCTCTCACAATTACCCGTGTTAGATGGTTTCAAACCCGGGAAATTTTACTGAGGACTGGGTGAACCTGAGTTCATATTCTGAGGTCCAGTGGGAAAGAACTTCTGAATACGACTGTCGTTCTCACTTAAAACAAAAGTGAAAGGATGCCCTGGTTTCAAGACAGCCCCTTGGTCTATCAAGGTTACAGTAGCCTGCTCTTGACTCGAAGCCACTCTCCAGGGACATTTGCCCCACCCGCTCACTCGATATGTCAGGAAACTGTGTTGCCGCCACTGGGTCTTCTTGGGTTAGGTGGCACCTCCGTGGCAGAGCGCCCACTTTGCACACAGCCAGCCTCAGGTGAAAGGGTCCCAGGCGTTGGGAAAGGCCCTTGTCTGCATGGAGTACAGAGACGAGGAGACTGAGGGCCAGGCTACACATTATTATGTTGGCCACCGAGGCCAGCCCCTCCCAGCCGTTTGGGCCCTTGAAAGGGCAGGGGGAGGACAAGATTGCCTGGGGCGGCCCTTGTGGCAGTTTTTGAACAGCTAAATTCTCCTCTGAAATGGTGCTGGCCACAGCTTGGACCTGTCTCCGATGGCAACGTTGATTGTATGAGAGGGAGGGTAGGGTGAGCCAGTCTCCAGCTCTTGTGGCCCTTTCTTATATGCCCAGGGTAATGCCAGTCGCCACTTTGGGGTCAGGAAGGGATTTTCCTCCAGGCCAGATTGGCCCAGTGATCCTGGGGGTTTCTTGCCTTCCTCTGGGCATAGGGCAGGGGTCACGGGGAGGGTAGCTATTAATTTCCTGCACTGTGCAGGGGTGGGGGTCCCTTCCAGCTCTGTGTTTCTATGTTGGGCTCTGAGCTGGGTGAGCCAAGGGTCCGACCCAGCAGAAGGATACCCTGAAGTGGGCAGGCAGGCGTTTTTGTTTTTAATTTAAAAGAGGTAACAGAGCTGAAGAGATCAAATTTCACACCACGCATGGATTTATAAGGCTGCCCGGAGCAAGGTGCCTCTCTGAAGCACAGTTTCCCATCTGTAAAATGGGAACAGCACTCACCCTCCAGGCAGCATACGTTGCACACCGGGGGCTGCCTCTAGAAATCCTGTCATTTGGAACGGAGCAGGGTGTTGCCATAGATTTCCCCATTAACTTGTCCCCATTTTCTTCAGGCATCACCAGGACTCAGATCCCTCTGCATCAGGCTCTGAGACAGAGGCCCATAAACACAAGAAGAAGAAAAAGAAGAGGAAGAAGCGTGCAAAGAGATCTGAAAGCTGCAACGAGCCTCTAGAGCCCCACGTCCCAAAGTCAGCTCACGCGGAAGGCAACGGCACTTGGGAGACAACCGAAACTTTGTCGGGGGCTTGTCAGAAACACGGCAGGCAGGCCCAAGATGGAGCAGCTGCGGCCTGCTGGAAATCCAAGTGCGCAGAAGGTGGTGACAGAGGAGGCTGCCACTTCTCTACAGACCACCATGACGGTAAGAGACTGGAAGGGAATCCCCAAGGATGAAAGTGGGGAGGGTCAGTGGGAAGAACTGTTCCCCCGTCCTCCGAGGCTGCGTCTCCTCCAGCAGGGCAACCCTTTCTCTTCCCTGTCCTCTAAGGCATGGCCACGTTTGGGCACCCAGGTCTCTGGAGGGGCAGCAGGCCCCTTGACCGATGAAACCGAAAAGCCAGTTGGAACTTTAGGGCGCAATGTCTTTTTGATTTGAACCAAAGGAAAGATAACAAATGTGGCAGCCGAGGGAGAGGAGGGCAGCGAGACTGGTCTGCAGCTTGGTTCATCAGCAGAGGAGTCCTGTTTGCAGTGGCTCTCCCACGGGGACCGCGAGAAGGGGGAAAGACATCTGGGCTTGCGAGTAAGGCGGGGCGATCCTTTCCCCCTCCCCTTAAGATGGGGCCTGGATGGCTCAGGCTAGCCGGACCTCAGAAGCTAAGGGCAGTCGGGCCCGGCTGGAGCTTGGACAGAGAGGCCACCGTGAAGTTCGTTCGTTTCATTATATTACGGTCCACGGCCAGATCCAGTTGACAAAAACAACATTGTTCAGGTGTACAGGTATACATGTTAAAACGATGGTTAAAATATAGAAACAGAAAATTTAACATAATACGCACATGACACCCAGCTCTATCTGATGCTGGGTGGCCAGTCCCGATGACCTTCATCGGGCATTAGAGGCTGTGGCTGGTTGGCTCCGGCTGAGCCGATTGAAACTAAACCCGGCGAAGACGAAGGTCCTGGGCCTGAGTCGGGCCGGGGCGGAGTTGGGGCTCCCTCTCCCGACCTTTGACGGGGTGCCTTTGGTGCCAGCAACTGGGGTTCGGAGTTTGGGGGTGCTCCTGGACTCCACATTAACAATGGAGGCCCAGGTGGCAGCCACTGTCAAGTCCACCTTTTTCCATCTGCGGCGGGCACAGCAGTTGGTCCCCTACCTTGACCGCGATGACCTGGCCACAGTGATCCATGCAACGGTCACCTCGAGGTTAGACTACTGCAACGCTGTCTACATGGGGCTGCCTTTGCTGCAAATCCGGAAGCTGCAACTGGTGCAGAATGCTGCAGCCAGGCTGCTAATGGGTCTCTCTAGAAGGGACCACATTCAGCCTGTGCTGAAAGCGCTGCACTGGTTGCCAATAGCGTACCGGATTCGCTTAAAAGTGCTGGTTCTTACCTATAAAGCCCTATATGGCCAGGGTCCAGCCTACCTGAGGGACTGCCTTTCCCCATATGTTCCCCCAAGAGCACTACGGTCAGGGGCCCAAACTTTGTTAGTCATCCCGGGCCCCAAGGGCATCAAATTAGCTGCTACTAGGACCAGGGCTGTTTTGGTGGCGGCTCCTACCTGGTGGAATGAGCTCCTAGGGGAGATCCGGGCCCCGCGGGACCTTATGCAGTTCCGCAGGGCCTGCAAGACGGAGCTCTTCCGCCAGGCCTTTGAGTAGGAGCCGCCGCCCCTACTATACCACCACCGCCCTGAGGAAACATCTTAATATTGAAGAAGCCCTAAGCCGTGGAAAGTACCACTCGGAACTTCGGACCTACGATCTGCTATCTTTGGATTTATGGAAGTTATTGAGCCACATGTTTTAAACTGAGGATGTTTTATGATGTATTATATGTTTTATATTATTATGTATATTATGTTTCTATTATGGCAAGGTTCTGCCTTGCCTCTGTAAGCCGCCCTAAGCCCATCGGGGAGGGCGGGGTATAAATGTGATAAATAAATAAATAAATAAATAAATAAAATTATATTTTAAAAGATCATAAAGTACATAAAGCATCGTAGGTGACCATTTTTAAAAATTTAAATCAAGGAATTTAAGAGAAACAAGAGCAGTATAATAGACCTCCTGGACAAAACTAAGTCAAGGCTTGGAGGAGCAGGACTGAAATTTACTGCACACTTTAATTGCCTGAGCGCAAAATCTAGCAGTTAGCTTAGCAATAACTGAAGTTTCATCTGTTAATAATTTATCTAAACCTGTCTTGTCCACCCCTGCCACAGGTCTGTCTACAAGGGAAAAAATTGCCCTATCTCGAATTTGAATTGTCAAACCACCTCTGCTCATCTCTTGCCTTGAAAAACCAATGGGGGTTGCCATAAGGTTGCGGGGGACATTTGACAGAGCCCAATTCAGGCAATTCTCTGGACACTACCTGTTCATCAACACCGGGAATTCATTTGTTGTTGTTGTTGTTCAACATGAACATTTTCTGTTTCAGCTGCTACAGAGGCACCTTTCCATAAAGACCACAGTTGGACAGTCTCTAGATCTGCAAGCAATGACATCCCATATAAAGAGTAAAGGAGATGGTAAGCATCTGCAGCTCTCCTACATACTCTCGTAGTAATTATTTTATTGAGGCCCAAAATGAGCTGGGGTGGTCCAGAACATTGTCCTTTACCTGGAGAGGCTTCAACACTCCCCCCAGCCTCTCTCAGTGTGGCCTGGATGCCTGTTTGACTGATAACCTTCCTGCGGTGGCAGAGTTAGTCAAGCAGGTGTGCCAAAGTCTTCTGCTGATATTACAGCAAGTCTCAGAATATCCATTAAGCACTTCTGTGGCCTGATGCTCTCCATGGACCGTAGTTCAGCCTCCATGGGGAACACTTCACATCAGAGCTTCCATCTTTGTTCAGTTTTAGTGCTAGCCAGGGTTAGTTGTCCATCTGAACCAGTGCATGTGTGGTGTGAATCCATACAGCAGCCCTCATCCAATGGGGATATATGTAAGATCTGCAGTCTTGGTTTTCCCAGTAGTTTCAGGAGGGGGGCCGAAAACTGTGAAATGACGCACCCCCTATCCTGAAGGCTGTACTTGTGGCAAACTTACGTCATGGATGCTCTGCAGGGGGAGCAGCTCCCTGAGGGTGACTGCCAGGAACCTACCCCGTTCCCCCGACAAAAAAGGCATCCCTGGGGATACAGGCTGAATTACTGCCAGTGAAGCCAATTCAGCTGACAGAAAAGTATCATCTTCCTAGTCCCTCCCTGTCAGTGTTCACAGACTGAGTTTGAAGTTCAGTAAGTGCCATCTCTCTCTCAAAAAAAATGTGTTCCTTCTCTAGGTAAGTGGAGAGAGTTCATTGCAGGAAATACACACTTGCTAAAGGTAACTTCCTTTAGGAGCTTAACAAGCCCTAACTGGCTTGGAGGCCAGGGTGCCTGAAGGGCTGCCTTTTCCTGTGTGACCCTGCCTACAAATTTAGAGAACCCGCTTGAAGCCCCGTCCTGCCCCCTTTCTGAAATACGGCGGGTGTCTTATCAGAGAGCTGTCTTTTTTCAATAGCCGGTTATGGAAGGCTCTGCCTTTTAAGTGTCCTGTCCTTAGCACTGTTTTGAATTGTGTCCAAACAACCGGGCAGCTGAATTAACCGTTCTTGACGGATTGCGCACACCAAATATTTTTATGCAGCCCCGTTTGCTGCTTCTTCAACCTTAATTGACTTTGTTGTGTAATAGTGTTTTTTTTTTTAAAGAAACAACTAACCATTTCCTTAAATAAATCCTGCCACTTCTGTGCCCACGACTGAGCTCATTGTGCTCTTGTGCTGAAATCACCAGTGCAAGGAGTTTTGCTGTGAATGGCTTGAGGCAGCACTGGGAGGGGCAGTTGCTATAAATTGCCACTAGGTGGCACACTAACTTACTCAGCGTTCTTTTGCCCCTCCAAGGGGGCATGTGTGGTTTCCCCCCTCTCTTCTGTTTGATGACCACAACCTGGTAGGCCAGGGCTGAGACGGTGTGCGACTGGCCCAGGGTCATCCAGTGAGTTTCACAGCAAGTGGGAGGTTGAACTTGGATCTCCCTGGTTCCAGTCCAACACTCTTAACCACTGCGCCACACTGACACAGAATTACCTCAGCACTTTGAGATGAAATAGTATCTTATCAGGCATTGCTGAGCGGTCGGGTTAGAACAGATAAAAGGAAGTACTTCTTCACCCAAAGGGTGATTAACTCATGGAATCCACTGCCACAGGAGATGGTGGCAGCTACAAGCATGGACAGCTTCAAGAGGGAATTAGATAAACATATGGAGCAGAGGTCCATCAGTGTCTATTAGCCACAAGGTACAGATAGGAACTCTCGGTCTGGGGCAAGGGATGCTCTGTATTCTTGGTGCTTCGGGTGGGGGGGGCATCAGTGTCCTGGCCCCACTGTTGGACCTCCTGATGGCACCTGGTATTTTTGGCCACTGTGTGACAGAGTGTTGGACTGGATGGGCCATTGGCCTGATCCAACGTTGGCTTCTCTTATGTTCTTATTTGGGTTCCCCAAGGAATAACATTGACCCTTTTCCTTGCCTTTCAGATCATCTGCTGGAAACATCTTACCACTACTAGCAGTATATTTATAAAGAAAAATATTATTTCTCTTCAATTCATTATTGGTGCTTCAACAAAATACTGTACAGGATTTTACCATCGAAGAACTTTTTTTAAGACTTTTTTTTACAAAAACAATTTCATGCAATCCAAAAATAAAACGGAAAAAAAATTTAAAAAATGCCAACCCCACCCTGCAAAAAAACCCTTTCTACTGCTGGATCTTATTTAAAAAAAAAAAAAACAATTTACCATGTAAATATCACAAGTGAAAATTTAATGCCCTGGAATAGAACATCTCAAATGCTGCTTAGTTACCGACTCAGGTCGATTGCGTTGTTCACGTGACGTTACTCCAAGTGTACGCATCTGGCGCAGGAGGCAAGGAAACCACGGACTTATCAAGCTGCGACTGATATAGTCTATTTAATTTAAAGACTTATTTTAAAAAAATGAAACAATTCATGAACAATTAGGATTTTTGCAAGAGCTGTTCATCTGTTTTTATGTGATGTCTGGTACTAGAAACTCCATGGTTTTGTTTTGTTTCCTGCTGGATTCAAGATTTTGAAGCAAAGATTCTGGTCTTGGATTTTGATGTGTGCCCCATTCAAACTTGTACCAGCTTTGGAATGTCTTTCTTCCTTCTCCACGCCCCCATCTGCGCATACCGGTCCCTTGTTTGTATTGCGTTTAATAGTGTCACTGGTTTGAATGGGTCTCAGTTGTCTGGTTCTTGTCCCTCTTTTAAGTTTCTAGTTAACAGACACATTCATACTGTGATTTAATTTTGTTTTTTTTATTATAAAATGCTGTCAAACTGTGATACGCTTAATTCACTGGTCCCTGCATCAGGAGACAGAGTGGGGAAACTGTATTAAATACAGTTCATCTGAATAATCTGTCTGGTTTATATACAAACTGTGTTGTTCAGAGGTGTCTAAAGTTTGACCTGTTTGAGTTTTTTTATTAAAAGATAAAGCACTTGCCCCCCCTTGTAAATACATGGCATGTAAAATTTATATAGTATATAAATACAGCAAGTTAAAAAACCTGCAAACTTTGCTCAGCGTATCTACAGTTTTTAATTTCTGGTTGGCATAAAATTGTCTTGAGAACTGTGTGACAGAGTTTCTGCTCATCTCGTGGTATTTCACAGCTTGGTGAGGTGTGACTTTGGTTCACAGCACAGAAGAGGGATCCTCCAGTTGACGTGTGTGACGCAGTAGCTACTTGTCCTGAAATTTCACAAGAGCGATATTCTTGGCTTGTACAGGGAATGAACAGCCATTCCCTGGCTGATTTAACAGGTCAAAGGATTGCTGTAGGATGAACCCAGGATGCAAAAAAATAATTGTTAAGGCCCACAGCAAAGAGGGAAGCTTTGGCTTTTCATCTAGGGTGCAAGCCTTTGAAATAGTTACTCATGAAGAATGTGGTTTTTGCAAAGAGGTGAAATCTCAGCTACAGGAATGCTGGGAGGGGGGGGACTGTGGAAACCAGAAGTTACTCCTGCACTTCTCCCACCCTTCCCCAACGACTAAGTGTTGCACTGGCAGTCTGCATTTTGACAGTGGTAATGAATAAATTGGTCCCTCTCCCTTCCCACCCAACTTGGGTTTGCTACCCACTTTAAACAGAAAGGCACCCCTTCCACTGCTGCAGAATGGAGGCACTGCTTCTGTTCCTAACGGGTGATTGGGGCAGATTCTGTACTTATTGAATGAGCAAATGGCCCCTCTGTCCTTCTGGAGAAAGCATCTGAAGTATCCTTTGCACTTTTTTTTGTTTTGTTTTTAAGAAGAGCTACAGTCTGTATGTACAACTCTTTATTTTTTGAGGGTATCACCTCAAGCAGTGTATCTTGATAACTAATACTTATAACTGGATTTAAACAGCGATTTCACAAACTTGTATAGCAAGGATGAATACAGGAATTTTTTTTTTCATGCAATCCACTGGCTTACACAAGGTAACAAACAAAAAACAATATACAGCTGTACAGTATGTACACTTTCACCTTAACTGTCAATAGAAACATTCTCCAAGAAAATATATAGAAAAGGAAAATGATAAGCTACAAGGTAGCTTGCAGCAGCCGGCCTAGATGGGCTGGAGAAGACACAACAGGAGCTTCCTGCAGTGCCGGAAATAGCCTTGGGGAACACACACAGGCACCCATTCCCTCCCCGGCCTTATCCACAGTTAGCATCAGTGTGCCTCTCAGTTGGTGGGACACGTGGATGCCTGAGGCTAGCTCTGTTAGGGAGCCTCTGCTATGTCTGCCCCGGATCTAAGAGACCTACCTTCCATCCAGCCAAGCAAATGTACCAAGATATGTACTAAAATAGGCATAGTTCTTTTAATGTAAAGCATCAGAAACACTACTCCATTCATAAAGATTTAATTCTGTACCACACACTTCAAAGCCACGCAAAAGTTAAGCGACAAACACAACTCTCTCCCTCTCGAGTCTCTTAGGCTCAGCACCCATCAGGCCAGCTGAGCTTAAAGTGCTGTTGCTTCTCTTTCCCTCCTTGAGCCGGAGTCCTCGAGCACGGGGCAAAAGGCAACCAAGGCAGAAAACAGGAAACCTGGAAGGATTCACTTCAGCACTGTTCTTGCTGGGAGGGACAGCAAAGAATGTTGGCTTTTAAAAAACTATAATTAAAGACGGCACTCCTGGAATGCCTCCGTCAGAGCAGAGAGGTAGGTGAACTTCTTTTTACCTCACTGAAGATCCTCTTTACGGGGAACAGTCAAAAGAAGAGGAATAGTACAGGGGGAGCTGCCCCCCCCCCCACACCACCGGCCTGGGGCCAAGGCAGCCCCGCCTGTATGAGTGAGAGTTAATAAGCTGACACAGTTTTGGAAAGCACAGCTCCTTGAGAACAAAAAAAAGAAGCTGAAGGGGGTGGGCAGCTCTTACATCATCTCAAGAAAAGAAGAGACAGTACCTTGGATAGCCACAACTTTCACGTGCCATATTGTTCCTACAAATTGTCTAGTTTTGCTTTTTTGGGAAAAGAAAGAGTCGGCCCTTATGGCTGATGTCCCTGCTAATAATACCTAACAAACAGCGGCAACCCACAAACCTACAACTCTGGGAAGGATGCCGCTCACCAAGGGGAGGCGACTCCACCTTCTTTGACAGGGTAATTGATGCAACCCTCCCCTCCCCACCATATGAGGGTGGCCAAACCAAAACTTCATACCACTGCTGCCCATTCTAGGCACAGCTTCAGCCTGCCAAGATGCTGGGAACAGCCTCTGCGTTTGACAACGTGCAGCTTATGTGAACTGGAGCATGCATGGTATGATGCTCTGCGGGTTCTGCACCAGCAGCGATGCAGCCCTCCCTCCACTTGATTCACACAGGTGACAAAAAAAGAGCCCAAAAAGAGCGCAAAAAAAAGAAATACATCAGCATACTCCCAGGCCTAGAAGCACGACGAAGAACAGACTCTAAATTGCATTGCAAAAGCAGGCAAGTCTCCCTGAATTATACACAGCAGAACCTCACATTTACTGTCAATGTTTCAGGAATTCTGCAAACATTCTTACACTTCTAAAGCAATTAAAAAAAAAAAGCATTAACTCCTCTTAAGAAGAGCGGTCATCACAACCACTATGCTATTTGTATTCTAGGATGTGCACGTGATCCCTGATTCCATTGTTGTCTTCCCCACCCCCCACCCCACTCAGAACACTGGCAATCCCTACATGCGTTCTTGTGTAAACTACCCTCCCCCCAACACAAAGACACCAGTCTGCAGCCCTGCAAGAACGGCTGCCGTTGGAGGAGCCAATCACCTCCAGAGGCCAATCATGACTCGCCAGAACACTGTACAGCGATTCTGTTGCACAAAACAGTACAGGAATATATGAAGTTTTGCGGGGAAATAGAACACAAAGTCTTAAGGCTTTTTCCTTCATTCTTACAAATGCACACCAAAATAGAACCGATTATTTTTTTTAAGGGGATGCAGGAACCATGGGGAGAGATATAAAGCTCCACTTTAGGCTGAATTTGACCAAGAGTCCCCCTTCAGACTGGTCCTCTCCAACTGCAGCTGCTTCAAATCTATCTCACGGAGTCCTGAGAATCGTTTGCTGAAAATGCCAGGAGTCCTGTAGATCCCCAGAGCAGACACCAAATCATCCCTTGAGCTGGACCTCGCTTAGCAGCACAGTCAAGCTTTTTAGCATTCTGCATTTTTTAATCATTCCTGATATTGTGCCCATCATGTTTTCTGTTCCATCCCAGTGAGCGCCATCCTAGTTTCTGGACAAGCACTAAGAAAAAAAGTCTTCAACGGAAAAGGCCACACGTGGGTCGCTATGCCACAGCTCTGGAGGCTGCTGCTTGCATTTCAGTGGGAGAGGGACAAGGAAGCCCTCCACTTCTAGCTGTCCTATTTCCCCTCCTTTTCATTATGCCAGACTTAAAGCTCAGCACTGCAAAATGGCACTCAAAGAAAACCTGCATTTCTATTCCCGGCCACACTCTTCTGGCTCTCTCAACAAAATAATAACCTTACATAGAACAGACAGAAATAAAAAGACAAAATCTTGCTTATTTCCTCTTCTTTGCATGGCAATCAATAAGAAGAACAGTTAAAGCTGAGCATTTTGAAGAATGTTTGGGCCCTGTATACCAGTCTGCCTGGGAAATTTTAGTAAGTGGACTGCCTAACTGTCTTCTTGACAGTCATTATCAGACTGCAAGATACATTTCCGTAAAAACAAGACTGGACCAAAGTAGGAAAGACTAGGTCTCTAACCTGTGGAGAAGGAAAGCGGCACACTGTCACGGTATCTAAAAAGAAAGGTATGCTACATCGATACTGCTGAAGGCCCTGCTTGTCACCGTTTCAGGCATAGACAGCTCCATATTTTCAGTGCTTATCTCAAGAAACATCATACTTCTGTGCATCCGTGGGGCTTAAATGGCAGCGTAAAAGGGTAAAGGCTGAGTACAAAATAAGCAAGGTTTGAACTCCTCTGCATTGCAAAGGTTGAGAACAAAACTATTTTGCATACAGGAAAGGGCCCACCGGGCAATTTGCTAGCCATGAATGTTCGGTTTGGCAACGAGTCCCCATCCCGGGCAAAGGCCCCAAAGGAGGAGCAGGGGAGGTACGGCTTACATTTCGTCTGTCTCCCCATATCTCCCGATTCAGTAAACATTGCAACGCGCAGAACTGCGTATAAGGCTTCCAGGGTTGGTTTGTTTTTGTCTCCAGTTCATTCCGAGCAAAGTCAAAAGCATCTCCCAGCACTTTGTGGAACATAACGAACGGCCGGAGAAAAGGCAGAAGATGCGGCGGGACCGTTGACTGCACTTCCAATACGGGTCTGGGTTTTGTTGACATATGTGTTGACAGCAGGCCCTCGGGGAGTCGTCCCCCGGTGCTATTTTTTGTTAGCGATCCTTCTCTTCCGGGTTGCCAACATGTCGTAGAAGGGATCCCTGCTGATGCTCGCTCTAAGCAGAAGAGAAGATACCCATGAGAAGGCTGGCGCCTTTCCCAAGACACAGGAAGAACATCGTGCCAAACCACCGCTGGTCCTGACCGTCGTCTGGGTTCTGAGCGAGTGCTGGCAGAGCTCTTTCTGGCCTTGCCCTTCTTGAGACTCACGCTTTGCAAGGATTTCTTGGGACTGCTTTGAGTGGAGGGGAGGACACGGCACGCACCATTTTGCATCTGTCTTTGAAGTTTTACATTTTGCTGTCCTTTGGTGTAGTGGTTAAGTGCACAGACTCTAATATGGGAGAACCGGGTTTGATTCCCCACTCCTCCACATGCAGCTGCTGGTGCGACCTTGGGTCAGTCACAAGTTCTCTCAGAGCTTGTTCTCTCAAGGGCAGTCCAGGAAAGAGCTCTCTCAGCCCCACCCACCTCACAGGGTGTCTGTTGTGGGGAGGGGAAGGGAAAGGAGTTTGTAAGCCCCTCTGAGACTCCGAGTGAAGGGCGGGGTATAAATCCAATCTCCTCCTCCTCTTCTTTCTCTTTGCTTATGGCCCACCCCGACGTCTAATTTACTTCCTATAGACTTCCCACATAAAAAACCCCTTGCGCTCAGCGGACCAACATTTGCTGATTGCCCCCGGCCCAAAGGACGTCTGCTTAGCCTCGGCCAGGGCTTTTTCTGCCTTGGTCCTGGCCTGTTGGAGCGTGCTCCCGCTGTAGATCAGGGCCCTGTGAGACCTATTACAGTTTCACAAGGCTTGTAAAACAGAGCTGTTTCGCCAGGCCTTTGGGTGAGGCGGCAGGCGTCCAATTCTTCCATCGACTGGCCTCCCTTGCTGAAGCGTCCATCTTTGTACGGCCCATCAGGTGAAGACCCACAATCTGGTTTACAGCCTAGCGGCTCCAGTTCCCAAGACTCTTATACTAAACTGCATTGCTACCTGTCCTTATTTTACAGTTTTTGTTTTTAACTGTTTTAACTATTTATTGTGAAATGTTTTAACTCCTACTGTGGATTTGTGGGTGTGATCTGCTCTGAGCCCATTCGTGGGGAGGGCGGAATACAGGCAGAAACAAACAAGCAAACAAACAAACAAACATCCAAAAGTGACAGTGCGAAGCACTGGCTGCTAGGGCCAATTTCATGGCAAGGGAGACATGACGTATCAGGAATCAGCTCAGTTCTCCATAAGGTGTGGAGCCTACGCAGGGAACATTTCAGATCAGCTCTGACAATCGTACACCCGCTCCGCTTCCTTTCCCGGCACAAAGCTGCGTTTCCACTCACTTGATGGACTTGATCCACTCCTCTTTTTCTTCAGGGGTGGGAGCAGAGATCCTGTAAACCACGTGGTTGCCTTCGACCACCCTGCCGTCCGCTTCTGTTTTGCAGGCCTTAATGACTTGGCCCTTGTGGCTGGGGTTGTAGAGCTCAAAACAGTTCTAGGGGGAAGACACAGAACAAGCTGAGGAAGAGTCAGCAACACGCCAGCCCCGCTGAAACCACACACGGGGGAAGCCCACACAACGCTTCACAAGCCTACCCACCCCATGCCCGGTGGTGAGCCCAACTTGGCTGAATACAAATCGGCATGATCTAATCATCCCCGCCCCACCTTCTCATAGCCTACCTGCAGAAGGTCAGGTAGGAATAAGGCTAGGTCAGATGACTTTTGGCTATCTAGACACCTCTCCTTCATTTCCCCATGGTACCGCATGAAGTACATTATCAGGGTTGCCAAGTCCCCCCGGGGGGCGGATTTCCCCCCGCTTTGGAGGCCCGATTTCCGCCCCCGCGGAATCGGGCCCCAGGGGAAACCCCACCCCTGCGCGCGCGCCACCCGGATGTGACATCATGACGCCGGGCACGCTGGGGGCGGGGCCACAGCCATTTGAGGGGAAAACATAGAGTGCGCGCATTTAAGATGTCGGGCAGGAGCCCCCCGCCGCCAGGTAAAAAAGATTTGGCAACCCTATACATTATACCCATGAGCAAATATTACACGTGCTGATCTTCAGGGTGTTTTCTTTTGTTTCCTTTTGACTGCTGGGAAATATTTGTTGGTTGGGGACTTGTTATTGTGTACTTGTAATTTTCCTTCTCTGTGAAAAATGAGCAGAGGTTTTCCTTTTTTTTTTTTTAATGAGCGGTTTAACTTCAAGGCTAACTTAAGCTACAAGACAAGGTGTTCTGTTGCAGATAATAGATTAAGGGACACAGCACACAGGAAAGCACTTAAGTGATCCTTGCTTTCCTAGTGGGATATGTCCATAATATTTCAGTTCCCTTTAATGAAGTCCATGATCAGACACTCATTGTTTCAAATTCTTTTAGAAAATTAGGATTTTCATAAGCAAGGGTGGTGGTGGTGGTGGTAGAAGATGCCGTTAAGTCGCAGCCGATTTATAGCTGCCCGGTAGGGTTTTCAAGGCAAGAGACAAACAGAGGTGGGTGTGCCATGGCCTGCCTCTGCAGAGCAACTCTGGACTTCCTTGGTGGGTCTCCCATCCAAGTACTAACCAGGGCCGACCCTGCTTAGCTTCCGAGATCTGACGAGATCCAGCTAGCCTGGGCTATCCAGGTCAGGGCAAGCAAGAGCATGCTCTATGCAAATCCTGACTGTTTCAATTGAGCATCCAACAATATAAATTCCTGGGAGAATAATACACGACAAAGAAATAAAGACCTGGGATAGCCCAGGTGAGCCCGATCTCGTCAGATCTCGGAAGCTAAGCAGGGCCGACCCTGGCAAGTACTTGGATGGGAGACCTCCCTGGAATACCAGCACTCGGAAGTCTTTATTCAGCCACCTCTCTGAATATCCTCCAGGCCCCCAGTAGGGGTCAGTCATCAGAGGTCAACATGACTTCCAGGTGCACACACGCACACACACACACACCAAAGCTCCCTCTAAGCTGTGGAGTCTTGTGAGCAAAAATTCTACTTTGTGAGCTACTGGAATTAAAGTTGTCAGCCAGCAATTTGGCTACTGGATAAATTAGTTTGCTCTGGAACCATCCTCCCTGAGCTAAGACAAAAATGTGTGAGCCGCAGTCTAAGAAAATTTGAGCTGGCTCACACTGACTCACACGCGTGCACGCACACACACACACACGAAAAATACAGGAAAAAATACCAAAAGAAAAAAATAAATAAAGACAGTGTCTTACTGGTTTTCTTGGATCCTCAACTTCTCTTATGCTGAGGTTTTCCAAAGGGATAATTCCCCTGGGTTCTTTGTCCTAAAGAATCAAGGAAAGACACTGTTGAGTAAACAACCTTGAGTTAGGTTGACTTGGAAGTTATGTTATGATTTGCAATTTTAAAAGGAAGTAACAAAAAACAGACTCACTGTTGTGTATTCAAAATAATACAGGCAGTTATCTGTCAGTATAAACCATCTCCTTTTCCACGTTTTTACTCTTCCCCCTGCAAGACACAAACCATCCCCGAGTTTACACCAGCTTCGCCATCTCAAGTTCCATGCTCCAGACCAACAGAGAGAGATGGTAGTTCGGTTACCTTGTTATTGCGTTAAATGGTTAGGCTCCCTGGAAGATGGCTTAAATAGCTCTGATGGGAATGGGACAGGTGAGCCAAGGATAAATGAATTGAAGGGTTGCCGGGAAACCGTTTCTGATCCCTAGGCTACGTCACAAGGCAAAGCTGCCAGTGTACCTGCATCGGGAATGAAATTTTCTGTCCCTCTCCTACACTGCCAGAATCCTGCCTTCTCATCACAGGGCCAAGGACGCATTCTGCCCGCTTCGTGTTTATTACCCATGCAGCATCCAGTCCCTACGTCTGGAGACAGAAGTCTTGTTCAAATATTCATCCTGGAGATTATCCATTTCTTTATTTCATTTATACCCCACCTTTCTCCCAATGAGGATCCAATGTGGTTTATGTCATTCTCACCTCCATTTTATCCTCACGACCACCACAACCCTGCGAGGTAGGTTAGGCTGAGCGTGCGTGTCACCCCGGAAGCTTCCATTGCAGAGCGGGGATTTGAACCTGGTTCTCCAAGATCCTAGTCTACAGGTCCATAGCTACAGTGGGGCATTTTGGGGCCCAGCCCCCCAACTTCCTACCAAGCCCCCCCCCGACTTCCTTTTGGCCCAGACCCCCTGACTTTCTGGTAAGATGCAGCGGCCGTCATGAACTCCCCCATGCTGCTGTGGCCGCTGCTTCTCCTTGCCTTCCCCCCCTTGCGCCACACCGATCAAGTTAATTAAATTACACTTAATTGAATTAGCCAGTGCCGCCCCCCCCAGGAATTTAAATCCCCCCCCACTTAGAAATTCCTGGCTACAGGCCTGCTAGTCTAACACTCTAACTACTACACCGCAAAAGCGATCCCATCTATGTTCTACACGAACCACAACATGAGTGAGCTAAGCACTGGCGCATGATGGGAAGTGTGCCTGCCTTGGGCATCAAGCATGCAGGGCACCACGCAAATGATTCCACAGGAGAGCTGGCCACTTCCACAGACAAACATAACAGTGAGATTCCACTCGTTATCTAATGTCCTTCCAGGTCTCTGGAGAGAGGGAATGATCTCCAATATCCCACTTGTACAGTTCTAGGTGAGCGTTTATCCCACACACTGCTGCTCTGACGGATGGCGCCAGCCTGGCATTAAACCTGCTAACAGAATAGATCTCTCCAGAGTTAATGGAAGCAGTTGGGAAACGAGGGATGGCTTTTCACATTCCTTCTAAAAGAAAATCCAGGGAGTGGTTCCTGGTCAGGCCAGCTTCTGAAGAGACACAGAAGCATATCAGGAGAAAATGCATCTTTCTGCACAAGCTGAGTCATAAAGGGACCCTTGCAGCAGCTCAGGAGGTGAGATACAGGGCCCTTTCCAATGGCTCGACAGTCCAATGAGCCATGCAAACTAAGCCTTGAGCTTCCTGGATGAAACGAACCAAACTGGCAAGAACTGCTCATCGCTGCCTACTTTGTGGAAATCCAAATGGAAGTGCTTGATCAAATATCAGCAGCGTATTCCCCAGCACCTCCCCAGTCATCTTGAGAGAAAAACGAACACAAGAAAGTTCTCAGGCTGCAAGATACTTGATGTGGTAAACCAATGACCCCACCTTCCTTTCCCCACTCATGTTCAGGCTCTGTTGAGCTTTCATCTGCAACCGTATTGTGTCGATTGTCGGCGAGGTGCGAAGGCGAAACCTCATCAGGCTATTTTTGAACAGAACGGTTCCAGCGGCTGTCGAAATGCCATCGCGACATTGCAGCGTATTGCCCGGCAAGCAATAAAGCTAACCCTAACCCTAAACTGACAAGCGAAAGAGATGAACCAATTTGTCATGCTAATCTCGATGCACATAACCAACCATGCTCTTCTCTTCCACATTGCTGAGCAGTCGGGTTAGAACAGATAAAAGGAAGTACTTCTTCACCCAAAGAGTGATTAACACATGGAATTCACTGCCACAGGAGGTGGTGGCGGCTACAATCATGGACAGCTTCAAGAGGGAATTAGATAAACATATGGAGCAGAGGTCCATCAGGGGCTATTAGCCACAAGGTATAGGTAGGAACTCTCAGTCTGGGGCAAGTGATGCTCTGTATTCTTGGTGCTTGGGGGGGGGGGCAACAGTGGGAGGGGCTTCTAGTGTCCTGGCCCCACTGCTGGACCTCCTGGTGGCACCTGGTATTTTTGTGTGACAGTGTGTTGGACTGGATGGGCCATTGGCCTGATCCAACATTGGCTTCTCTTATGTTCTTATAAAAAGCCTTTATGCATGCTGGGCTAAAAGCCTACAAACTGCAGCTCAATTCAGACATTGTACCAAACTATAATCACCTGTGGGGCAGCCTGATAACATCTAGATTAGATTACTGCAATGTGTTCTATCTAGGTGGGGCTGTTCTTGAAGACTGTCCAGAAGCTCCAGACGGTACAGAATGTTGTGGCCAGAATGTTGACTGCTTGTAGGGACCATATATCACTCCAGTAGGGTTGCCAAGTCGCGGTGGGGGATCGTAGGTCTTCACAGAATCCTTGACGTGGGGACAGCGAGACGCGTTGCACCCGCCGTCGTCAGGATCTGATGCTACGCGTCCCTCTGGAAATGGGGCTCCAAACAGCCCCGTTGCCAGAGCGACGCATACCGTCATGTCCTGGCGACAGCGGTGCAATGTGTCTCGCCATCCCCGCGGCAAGGATTCTGCAAAGACATGCAGATCCCCCGCCGCGATTTGGCAGGCCTACACTCCAGTCTCATTCCAACTACACTGGCTCCAACGTGCTTGCAGGCCCAATTCAAGGTGCTGCTATTGACCTTTAAAGCCCTATATGGCTTGAGGCCAGCATACCTGAAGGACCACTTACTCCAATATGAACTTACCCAACCACTCTGGTCACCTTTGGAGGCCCTGTTTCACGTGGCTCCTGCCATCGGAGGCTAGACGGGTGGTAACCCAAGGAACAGCCTTCTTGGTTGTGGGACTGACACTCTGGAACTTCCTCTGCAGGGAGATTTGTCTCTCTCCCCATCATTGTCTTCTGCCAGAAGAAAGTTTGACTCCAGTGGCACCTTGAAGACCAACAAAGTTTAAACTTTCTTGGTCTTCAAGGTGCCACTGGATTCAAATTTTGTTCTGTTGTTTCAGACCAACATGTGTTTTGTTTATATGTGGGTTTTTTTATTGTTTCAAAATATTTTATAATTTTTTTAAATTTAAAATGCTGTTTTTAATGTTTGTTGCCTTGGGAACCCTGAGTTGGTTCGAAAAGCAGTATATAAATGCTTTAAATAAAATACACAAATATGAAACTTGTCTGGAGATGCCTGCATTGATCTGGCAACAAAACACACCCCGAAAAGTCATGGTTGGAAGAGAGGGCTGCAAATCGTGGCTTGTGCCAACCGCGGCTTGGTGTGATGTCTGCAATTTGCTATGGCCAAAAACTACACTTCTTGAGGCAGCTGCAAGATGACGTAAGAGTGCTGAGAGCAGATGAAAGACAAAAGCAGGCATACCTGTATAGTTGGGGAAGCTCACACTACCATTTAGGTTCTAGGCCATGGTTAATGCAAACTACAGTTTGGCTTGCTCTCTGAACTGAACCATGGTCTGTTTCACAAACACACTCTTGTCCCTTTCTGCTGTATTTGCCATTTGAGAAAAATTCTACACTTACCAACGGCGTTCACTTGCCAACCATTATTACAGTTCTAGACTCAAGCGCTGTTTGTTTTCACCAGGGAACACCATCTTCCAATTTAGTCAGTGTGCACGGCTGGGCACGTTTTCAGATTTGATAATTGTATGTCCACATGGATTCATCAATTTAGGCCATCTTAAAATATGAAAGCAGTAATCCCACAAAAGCGGCTTGCTCAGTTTGGCCTTCAAGCTGATTTGCAAAGCCAGAGGAGGTTCAGCTCCATTTGGCTCTAATAAAGACCGGAATGTTGTCGAAGGAGTTGCTGTAGATTTTCCGGGTTGTGTAGCTCTACATCTGACAATAGCACTACAGATAAGATTAGAATTTCAACAGCCAATCCACATACAAAGAACCTCCTCAGGAAACAGGAAACTTCCTCAGGAAACAAATCCATATACAGAAGAACCTCCTCAGGAAAGCTCCTCCATTAGCATGTTCACAGCCCAGGGAACTCCTACAAGGTAATGACTCAGCCCTACCCCACCTTCCTGAGTAGATATAAATTACCTGCCTACCATTTCTCTTTTCACCTTGACACAGAGAGTACTCCATCTTTAAGTGTTATACCTCTGAGGATGCCAGTCACAGCTGCTGGTGAAACGCCAGGTCCTGCAATGCCAAGACCACGGCCACACAACCCGGAAAATCTACAACAACTAAAGACCGGAATGCTTCTCACCCCAACCAGCACCATTCATCCTGGCCGGCGAAGGGTGGGGGCACTGCTTGCCGGCTTGGAAGAAGAGACGGCTGCCCCCTTAGTAAAATCTGAACCCCAGCGAGCAGACGAGGCCATTTGTTCATTTTTGCCTGTCTCGTTGCTAGAGCAAACTTTTTTTTATAAAAGATTTCTCTCACACACAAAATACTCCAAAAAACACACCAACAGGCAGAGCTGGTTCTGGCCCGATTACTGCCACTTTGATATCACGCATTCACGAGTGAAGATGCTCAGAGTGTTTTCACACGTCTAGCTCCACTGAGCCCTGACCTGGGTAAGCCCAGGTTAGCTCAAACTTGCCAGATCTCAGAAGCTAAGCAGGGTCACCCGCGGTCAGGACTTGAGATGGAAGGCCACCAAGGAAGTCCAGGGTATGCAGACGCAGGGAATGGCAGACACCTCTGTTTGTCTGCCCTGTCCTGGGTGGCCCACCCTAGCTCATCTAGATCTCGAAAGCCAAGCAGGGTCAGGTCTGGTTAGTACTTGGATGGGAGACCCACCAAGGAAGCCCAGGGCTGTGATGCAGAGGCGGGCAATGGCAAGCCACCTCTGTTCCTCTCCTCCCTTGAAAACCCTATGGGGCTGCCATGAATTGGCTGTGACTCGGTGGCACTTTCCACCACTAGCCCCACTGAAGCCTGCATCGGTCTACTCTCTATTAGTTAGTTCACAACCCGTGGATCCAGCCTCACACTCGCCAACAGATTAGAAGCACCAGTACACACACCAATATGCAGTGGAAAGGGTGGGGAAGATATCTAGTGCCTTAACCGCACGGCCCAAATGCTACAGAGGGAATGGCTTCCCCCCCAAAAAAGGTAATTTTCATGCTCGTTACCAGCATCAAGGGCCAGCAAATTGCCTGATCCGTGTCCAAATGCTGTTGTCAGCTATTGGAAAAAATCAGATTGCAGATACGGCTCCTGATAATGTCAATCTGGACGCCTGATGTCTCTGCAGTGAGTTACATCACCACCTGGGCACGGTCCATTTACCAGTTTCTTAATCTCATTAGGCATTCACTCTCAGCATAGCTGATCTTGTTACCAAACGCCGTGAACATCAGACTCTCATTAGACAGTCCGGTCCGCCCAAGGATTAATCACTGTAAACGAATCACGCTGCTCAGTCCAAGGCCCAGACTTCAAACCATTGCCAACTCTTTTCCTCCGTTGGGAAAGCTTTTTGCTTGCTCTTCGCAATGCGTTCAGAAGCATCTTAAAAGCTACAGAACAAAGGCAGGAATAGGTTATCTGTTTTTTATCTCTTGGTCTGCAGGGTAAACCCATAAAATATTAAATTATTTTCAATACTATTCTGAATGAATTAAAAAAACCAGGGAGAACACTGGAGTAATGCAGTGCTGCTCTTATACCATACCGACATGTCTTTCCCCTCCTAGTTTTATACAGAACTGTGTTTCAATGTCTTGGGGAGATGGGAAAAACCCACTCTGGCCTTTTGAACTCGGGTCATCCAGAGATGAGAGATACAAGAGGGCAGCTTTTAGAGCGAAGCCTGGGAAGGAGCCCAACTCTGGTCTCTTAACAAATCCAATGAGCTATCAGCCGCTTGATGGGCTCTCCGATGCAGATCAATAGAGAGATCATTAACTTGAGTCAGACCCAAGAGGTGTCATCAACACGCTCATGAATCCAAGACCAGACGGGGCGAATGACTGTCCAGGCAGAATTAGCCACGTCACAGCTAGCTCAACGAGAAAGCGGGCTGGGCTTCAGGTTCCCTTTTGTGGTTTAAGTAATCAGGGAGTTTTCCCACAGAGGCATCACAGCTGGCTCCTTCGTGGAGCCAAGCCGCCACTGACGGATCTCTGCATTCTGTCCCCTGATACAAGAAGCAGAAGAACCGCATGTTCTCGGGGTTTGCTGAGAACTCCCGCCCACACAGAGAGCTCTAGCGCTTGGTGTCCTAATGGAAGACTGTGCTAGCCAGCTGGCTTCTACACTCACGATGCTCTGCTCCAGAGGAGAGGGGAGACCATCCCACCTTCTACAGCAGAAACATCTTGCCGCACAGAGGACTGCCTCGGGAAGCCCTGAAATAGGTCAGCACTATCTTCTTATCTGACACAGAGCAACAAGCGGCATGTTCATACTGACACACACACATGCACACCAGTGTTCCCTCTAAGCTGAGTTAGTGTGAGCTAGCTCACAGTTTTTTAGCCTCTGGCTCACACATTTTTGTCTTAGCTCAGGAAGGATAGCTCCAGAGCAAACTAATTTCTGCAGTAGCCAAGTTGCTTGCTCACAACTTTAATGCCAGTAGCTCACAAAGTAGAGCTTTTGCTCACAAGACTCCACAGCTTAGAGGGAACATTGATGCACACCAAATATTGCATAAAACGCAACTGCACTACCTGGAAATCAATACAGGCAGCTGAAGCCCGTGAAACCTTACAGCTAGGGAAGAGAAGACTTGGTTTATAAGGTCACCCAATTAAAAAGACAAGCGTCTCACTCGAAGGAGGTCGCGGGCAGCTGCTTAAGTCCCAACCAAAACCCCAAAACAAAAGCATAATCTATGCTCCCTCTACGCCAGGGATGTCAAACTCATTTGTTATGAGGGCCGGATCTGACATAAATGAGACCTTGTTGGGCCGGGCCATGTGTGTCATAAAATGTAATGCCAGGTAGCGGAGATATAAACTCACATATTTATAAAGGACACAAACACAAAGGGGTTTTTTTTACTTAAAATAAAAACATGCTTAAAACATTAGCACTCTTGCAATATTTTGCTTATTTAACAGTGTCTGATAACTGACACCTCTTGCTCTGAATTACTGCCTCAAAATGTCTGTGCTGTTGCAATCTTGAGTGTGCTGTTCAGGTGTGTATCTGTAAGCTGCAACCCTACAATGATGCAGCGGCAGCAGAACTGGAAGAAGAAGCAGAAGACAGCCAGTTCCACTGCAGGCCTGATACAAGCCCTCCGGGGCCCTCCTGATCCGACCCCTGGGCCGCATGTTTGACACCCCTGCTCTAAGTTGTGGAGTCATGTAAGCAAAAATTCTACTTTGTGAGCTACGGGCATTAGAGTTGTGGGCAAGTGATTTGGCTGCTGCATAAATTAGTTTGCTCTGGAGCCATCCTTCCTGAGCTAAAACAAAAATGTGTGAGCTGGAAGCTAAAAAACTAACTAACTCAGCTTAGAGGGAACGCTGCTTGTAATGCCTTTCTTTAGGACTGGCCAGAAATAACACAAAGCAGCGTGCAAGGAGAAGCCGTCCTCACGTCAAAGAGAGGTTCTCAAAGGGACAGCAAGGGTTGCAATAGGGGGGGAAATATGGCAAGTGAGGTAGAAAGCAAGTAACATCAATAGCGAACAGCCATAATGGCTGTTCGAATCCCCACCGCGGCCGGAGTGAGCTCCCGGCCCCTGTCCCAGCTCCCGCCAACCCAGCAGCTCGAAAGTAATACAAGTAGAGAAATGGGTACCTGCCATAGTTGGCAGGGGGCACCCTCCTCCTGGTTCCGTGCCAGGAGTGTTGACGGTGGCGGCGGTGAGAAAGGCGGCGGCGAAAGAACAATGGCGGCGGAACCGGGCAATCCAGGCGACGACCAGATCGGATGGAGGCGGAGGCGGGGTGACGCAACTGCGAAACGACGCAGCATGGCAGGAGCCCGAAGGGGAGGTAAAGCCGGAAGCTGCAGTCCAAAGCAGTGCGTGCCGAAGGAAGATGCCAGCAGAGCCTGCCGAGTTGGTCGCCAGCCTCCCGGACGCCAGGAACAACGCCCGATGAGGAGGTAATATGCCGCAGGGTGCTGCTAGGTAATCCCCTCCCTGTGAATCTGTGGCCCTAGCTAGGTAAACAAACTACGAAAGTAGTACAGTGTAAACCGCTCTGAGACCCATTAGGGGTCATGGGCGGTATAGAAATTGGAAATGTAATGTAATGTAATAATTAAAGGCCTTTAGATTGCCAAAGCAAAGCCTGCTGTTGCCTAAGATGTGAAAAAAGCATTCTCTTACTAGTAGGGTGTTTTGTTTTTTTTAATCCACTCAGGAAGGCTTAAGATGGTTAGAAGAGGGTGCGCAACAGATTTAAAAATAAAATTCTGAAGCATGACTTGGAATTGTTTGGAGACAAAAAAGCACGCCCTTCACAAATGACATTTCCCATAAAACGCGGATTCATAAAAGACACTGGTGTGAGGCCCGTCACAACTCCTAAAGCATGTGAAAACTGGACAAGAAAATCAATATTCAATACTGCCAGGTACAAGAGATAGATGACTCCGCCTTCTCGTATCCTAACTTACAGGGCTCACCACCAATCAGTCCCTCTTCAATAAGCCTTTGGAGAGAGAGAGAGAGAAACAACAGTAACTCAGATACTCCAACAAGCATATTTACCTCTTGAACAGAAGAGGAAATAATTGAAGCCAGACCTCAGTTATTTACAACAAATGCTTTAGTACCCAGACTGTTTAGCTGAGCTTGAGCCAGCAGACGCTGTCATCAGAAGGGGGGAAAGAAACCTCATCCTGACACAGAAATACCGAATCCCCAGATCTGTCGCCTGAGAGGTCTTTGTCCAGCTGCGATGTCTACTAGGGAGGGCAAGAAAAAGGGGGGATTTGATTTCAGCCGCCACCCCCTCACTTGGCCCGGAACTAATCCTCCTCATGCAGGGCCTGCAAAAGCAACCCCAGATAAACTCAGAAGTCTGAAGCTGCTGGAAAGCTCTTTGCTGAGCGTTCCCCAGTCTGCAGGGAACTGGGAAACCTGCCCTTTCGAAAGTATTGCATTTTAGTTGTATGCTGTAAAACCAGACCGTACACCTTCTGCCTAAGCATAACCACACCGGTGTGCTGATTTCGAAGCCTTAGAGCTTTCTGGTTCCGGAGCCGGCCGTCGCCTTTTGTCAAAGCTAAAAGTAATCGAATCCAACCCACACTGCTGCAAGTGAGGAAATTAGCCTTGGTTTTGGTCCAGACAAGGGCTGCGGGTGATGGGAAGAATCCCAGGTTAGGAGCAGGATGACCATCGGCTGAAACAGCTTTCAAAAAACCTCGAGATGAGCTTTTATACCTGCCCAACAGGCATGCCATGTGCGGATGCTGGCATCTCCCATTTCCACGTCCAAAATGCATGTTTGCCTGACTCGTTTGAACAGAGAGGCTCAAACTCTGGGGCTCGCTTTCCCTTTAGGGGCCAAGGCACAGGCCCCACTCGCAATCTCACTCCCTGCCACAAAGCTGGAGACCCCAAAGTGGCTCTGAAGCACTTCCACCTTTATCTACAAAGTCCGGAGAGGCTCTTGCCCCAAAGCTAAGCACATGAACTCACCCCCGGGATCCTGCCTCCTTTCAGGAGGGGCAGCACCAAGTCCAAGATGTTTATTATACTTAAAAATGTATACCCGGCTTTTCGATAAAAGCCTCCAAAGCCGCTTACAATTTTAAAAGAAGTACCAGAGGAAACAGCATTCTGTGAGTCAAGAATTCAGATTGATTGTCATTTTTTTTTTGCAGTGTGAGCATTCCAGAGCTCCTCTTCCAACACAACTCTGCATTTTCACTATACACGTAAGCATCTGTATATCAGCTGGTCAAACTGCTAAACTAACACACTTTAGCCTAGATTAAATCCTGTGATACATCTTCGGGCTTTGGGTTTTTTAACTATTGAAAGAGACTGACACGACACAAGTACGATCAAAGCAGGGAGACCTCCTATGGCGGTCGTATCTCGCTGAAGTCATTCAACCCGGGGGGGGGGGGTATCGAAGAATAGGACGGGAGGTGCAGTAATTTCTACCAGAAAGATGGACATCAGAGAACACAGACTGTGTGCAAAACAAGGGCCCCGCGCTCGGCTCTCACGTTCTACAGGGATCTGCAGAAAAAGCCTGCAGGGGTAGATTGTGAGCCCTGACGTCGCATTTCAAGTCAGTGAACAAACACGCTAACAGAAGGGAGCAGCAGAATCCCACCGGCTTCTCTTGAAGTTAGTGATATTAAGTGACAAGCACAGTGATCCCACCGAGGCCGAATTTTTTTTAAAAAAAGGAAACGGAAGGAGGAAGGGAAAAAAGTGTGCACAGGGGGAGAATGGAGGAACAGGCAACAGAACAAGAGTGAGGCTAGAAAAGCCGTCAGGTACGTACCTCCTAACGCAGAATAAGCAGAGACAGCCAGTCACAGAACAGAAAGGTGAGAGGTCATAGGCCATAAGGAAAACAAGAAGGCACATTTGAAAAAAAACACTCGTTTCAAAAATCATAGCCAAAATAATCAAGCCAAAACAGAAATACACAAGTATGGGGGTGGGGGGGGGGGGAAAAAAAAAATCAAGAGTGGGGGGGGGGGGGGGAGAGAAGACATACAGGAATAACCTTTGTGAGGATAAGTTTCAGGGTGGGAAGCCATGTTGGTCTGCGGTAGGAAGAGCAAGGTTCGAATCCAGAGGATCCTTAAAGACCAAAAAGATTTCCAGGGTAGGAGCTTTCTCAGAAGCTTACGCCCAGGAAATCTTCTTAGTCTTTAAGGGGCCACCAGACGCGAGTCTTACTCTTTGGAAAAAGAGACAGAAAAATTTGCTCTTTTTGTTTTTGTTTTGCCTGTGTGCAGAAATCCTAGCTGCAAAGCTAATACTACAGCATTCTTGGGAACGGTTTCAAACAAACAGAACTGCTCTTTTATCTGGCAGGCCTACATACAAGGGGGCAGAAATCCCTCTCCTCTCATGTTTCCCAGGATGCCAGACTCAAACTCCACCCAACACTGCTAACTCTGGAGCCAATAAAGGGATCGTTATATAAAAGAATCTTGACTGGCAACACTTTCGAAGTGAACCTTTGGAGTGGACATGAATAGTCGTTTCATTCCAACAGATCTGTATAATCAGAGCAGCACCCAAATGCAAAACGTTGCTGACTAAAGTGCAAAATAAGCCAGGAGGGAAGATCCCTTCTCTTACTGACCTAGTTTCAGCAGCCAACCTTCTCGGTCTGGGTTAAAAAACGTATGGGTTAGGTCGTTCCCATCATCCTCTGGGATTTTAAAGGGCTCGTTTTTAATGCTTTCGTACAGGTTCTGAAAGAAAACAGAAAGGGGAAGGAGAAAGGTGAACAACATTTGTGTGCCCGAGAGCCAAAGTCAACAGATTCTGGAAAAGGAAGAAGGGCAAATATCATGAAGGGAAACAAGCGTCGATTCTTCCCTGAGAAAGAACTTGCATAGCCCTGTTTACGGAGATCCGGTTTTGCTAACTCATCTTAGGCTAGATGGCAAATCACCGGTAATGCGCACCCAAAATACCCTATGGTATACCCTGAAATCTTCCGGTTAATATCGCTGCCGCTAAAACATTAAGCCTGGCAAGAGAAAAAATTCTGCGGATTTTTGGGGTTTGTAATCAGTAAAATAACTAGGGAGAAGTCCTACAGTGGGGAATATCCCGTGGCTAAGAGGAGAGCAGGTCTTATTGGCTGCATTGTATAAATTGACTAGCTCTATCTCCTGTACTCTGTTCCTTATTTTTTGAAACGCCTCTCAGAGCTTGTTCTCTCAAGGGCAGTCCTGGAAAGAGCCCTCTCTGCCCCACCTACCTCACAGGGTGTCTGTTGTGGGGAGGGGAAGGGAAAGGAGACTGTAAGCCGCTCTGAGACTCCTTCAGGTAGTGAAGGGCGGGGTATAAGTCCAATCTCTTCTCTTCTTCTCTCTAAGCTAGGGAGGGCTTTAAAGGTCATGAGCAGAATGGATGGGGGGGGGGCTGCACCTGAGACCAGAACTGCATTAGCTAAGAGCAGATCCATCTTTGAACACACTGCTTAAGGAGACAGCAGATCCCTCTTTTAGGAGAGAGCAGATCCCTCTCCCTCTGTGACCATCCACTGCCACGTGGTATCGTATTCCACCACTGTGCTGGTTCCCACAGAGATCAGTGCCAGAACCGAAGGATTCATTCCTTGGCCTCACAACAAAGCAGGAAGGCAACCAACTCTGCTGTTTTCAAAGCGGCTTACCCGCAGCAATTCTTCTGGGAGGTCACCGCCCTCATTAATGCCACGGTTCATAGATATAAACCGCTCCACTGTTGGCTTGTCTCTCACGTTGTGGTTGTGTAGGCTAGTGTTTAACATGATGATAGCAAAAGATAGCACGTAGCATGTATCTGGGGGGAGAAAAGCAACATCAAAAGCAGAATAATTAACACAGCATTGCACCGCGTAAAATCAGTGAGGTCAGGGGTGCTCTAGGCTGATCCTGCATTGAGCGGAGGGTTGGACTAGATGGCTTGTAGGGCCCCTGCCAACTCTCTGATTCTAAGTCCTTTTCCCTTTCCCATTACTGTTCTGTAAAAAGAGAAAGAAGCTGAACTCTACACCTCTTGACTTCTGAACACCAATTCTGATGTTTGTGAAACATATTCTATGTTTGTGATGTGGTGGGGGAGAAATTCATCTGAATGCATTCAAGAATATTGTTTCTGTAAACTTGACTTCTGAACTACTATAGATTTATTCTTGACTTCCCGCTCATCATTAGATAAAACCGCAAGAGGAAATGCGGACGAGGCTACAGGTGAGAAGACTCAGAGTGGTGCAGAGAGCCATGACTGATGAGGATCCAGATTCAAATCCTGACCCAGCTATAAACTCACATCAGGCCAAACCCTCTCTCTCAGAACACCTTACCTCACAGGGCTGTTGAGAAGACCAAATGGGAAGAACCATATATCCCTGAGCATCGTTGGAGGACAGATGGGATAAAAACGTGACAGATTTGTCAAGGGTGTCTTATAATTTAACCACTCTCATCCAGTCCACCCACCCCGAAACTGGGGAAGACACAGCCATATACTGCGCACATTACCCACTAGCTAACTTGGCAGGCGATACTTTCCCTCCAATGACATTTCTGAATTCATCGCCCTGTGTTAGTAAAACAGAAAGACAGCACAGAATGGGACAGCACAGGACACCCTTAAGGCACAGCTAAGAATACTGTTCTATGGGGAGGGGTCACAGCTCATTTGAAGCACCTCTGCTTGGCATGCAGAAGGTCCAAGGTTCAATCCCCAGCATCTCCAATTAAAAGGACTTTAAGTCATAGGTGATGGGAAAGACCCCTGCCTAAGACCCTGGAGAGCTGCTGCCAGTCCAAGTAGAATCATAGAATCATAGAACCATAGTTGGAAGGGATCTCCAGGGCCATCGAGTCCAACCCCCTGCACACAAATACCTCCCCCTCCACACCTGCAGTGACCCCTGTTCTGTGCTCAGAAGATGACAAAAGGCCTTCAGGATCCCTGGCCAAACTGGCCTGGAGAAAAATTGCTTCCTGACCCCAAAGTGGCAATCAGCATTTTCCTGGGCGTGTAACAAAGGGCCACAAGAACTAAGCACTGAGGCAACCCTTCCTGCCCTCCCTCTCATGATCTGCCTAAGTTCACAGAATCAGTGTTGCTGACAGATAGCCATCTAGCCTCTGTTTGAAAACCTCCAAAGAAGGGAGAGCCCACCACCACCTCCCAAGGAAGCCTGTTCCACTGAGGAACCACTCTAACTGTCAGGAAGTTCTTCCTGATGTTTAGCCGAAGACTCTTTTGATTTAATTTCAAACTGTTGGTTCTGGTCCGACCTTCTGGGGCAACAGAAAACAACTCCGCACCACCCTCTATAAGACAACCCTTCAAGTACTTGAAGATGGTTATCATATCACCTCTCAGACAATACCGACTTTGATGGACTGATGGTCTTCTTCAGTAGGAGACAGCTTCATGTACAGTCATGTAGTGGTTAAACAGTGTTACTTACCCAGGTTCTTACAGACTTACAGCTTGCTTCCTGTCAATCACAGGGAGGTATGACTTGGGAGAGACCCTTGTTTGAACCTTTACTCTGCCACAAATGAACTTGGGCAAGCCAGCCCAACCAAGCGCATAGAATGGACAGGATAAAACAGAAGAAGGGGAAACACGTGTGCCAAGGGAGGATAAATATGTAACAGACAGACAGGTGGACACCAGTTGCTGGGCAGGCAACTGCAAGAGAAGGCTGTTGCCCACATGTCACATGAACACATGAAGCTGCCTGGTCCATCAAGGTCAGTATTGTCTGACTCAGACAGGCAGCCGCTTCCCAGGGTCTAAGGCAGAGGTTTTTCACATCACCCAACTGCCTGATCCTTTCTACTGGAGACGCGAAAGACTGAACCCAGGACCTTCTGTCCTCCTTGAGGGCTTTTCTGAAGGCATCCGATCAGCCGCTGCTGGACAAGATGGTCCCCCAGTGCACTCCGGCGGCACTCATCTTACATTATTCATTGTACCTACCCGTAATAATACAGTTTTTTAAAAACTGGGATAGGAAAGCCATCACCACTAACCTGTAGACTGAAAGACTCCGGGGTTACAAAGGCAATAACGCGAAGCAAAAGCTTCCATCATACGATCAATCTTTTGTGCCTCTCCTGGAAGCCGGAAACTCCACAGGAACTGCCTGCGCAGATAACAAACACAATTTTCGTACCAGATAAGATCCATGGCAGCAGCAGTAGCATTTTTTCCTCTTCTGCTAACTCACCAGTAACAAGCTCATCCTAATCAGAAATCACGTATCTCTGTATCAAAGGGTATTTTCCCCAAAAAGAACCAGCGGCCTAACAAATTAGTAGAAGACTGTTTTGGTGGCTTCTCCAAGAAATAGAAATCCCTTTCTCTCCGAACCCACTAGATGCGAAAGGGTGTTTTCGAGGACAGCCAAGCCAACTCTTTCGATGTATAGGAAAGCACAATTGCCACAGCAGTAATTAGTCAAGGTGAGCCAGACATATTAGCGTATTTGAAAGGGAACGGGGACAACCTAGGCAGAGTTAAGTACGTCAAAGTCCTCTAGATTCCAACAGCATCCATCCTACTGAAATATACGAGAGCTAAAAACTATCCCTGTTGGCTGGCTAGATGTCTGCCTGGAATGTTTCGGACAACTGGGTTTTGAGTTTTCTTCTTTCACATAAATGATTAATTAATCATCGTACGGCACTGTGTGTAGAACAGCCAGGAGAGCCTAAGATTGTCTGGCAGCCAGACGTTCTAGCTCTTTAGTGTTGTGCACCACTACGTGGCGAGCTAGACTTGTTTTTTAAGGTGAGAGACGTCTCAGAGGTGGTTTGCCTCTGCATCACGCCCCTGGGTCTTCCTTGGAGGACGCCCTTCCAAATAGTAGCCAAGGCCGACTTTACTTAGCTCCTGAGATCTGATGAGATCAGGCTAGCTGGGGCTCTCCAGGACAGGGCTTCTTCCACAGAGCCTCAACCCACATCACTTTGGTCCACTAAGAAGCCCTGCTGAGGAGCCCCTAAACCAGGGGTTCCCAAAGTGGTGCCTGCCAGGTGTTTTTAGAAAATGGGAGGGGTTTTTCACCTGCAAGATCTAGCCAAGATTTTACTGGCTGTGAAGATTTTTACAAACACTGCTTTGGCAGCAGCTGCTACCACAGCACAAGGATCTCCACTGTGTGGCCAGCTCCCCCTCTGTGGCAGTCATTGTGTGGTTACGCCAACAACGCTGTGTCAGAATTCCAAAGGTGCTGCCCTGACCTGGAGAGCCCAGGCGAGCCCAATCTCATCAGACCTTGGAAGCTAAGCAGGGCCGACTCTGGCAAGTACTTGTAAGGGAGACCGCCAGGGAGTACCAGGGCTGGGACGCAGAGGCAGGCAATAGCAAGCCGCCTCTCTGAAACGTAGAAGCCCCATTAGGGGTGGCCAGAAGTCAACCATGACTTCCAGGCATATACACACACACACACAAAATACTCACCCAAAAAACAAACCCCCAAAAAGAATTCCAAAGGTGCTCTCAGGCTCAGAAAGGTTTGGGACCCCTGCCCCAAACAGTGCAGAGGAGGAGGAAGAGGAGGAAATTGGATTTATACCCTGCCCTTCGCTCCGAGTCTCAGAGCCTTTCCCTTCCCCTCCCCACAACAGACACCCCGTGAGGTCGGTGGGGCTGAGAGAGCTCTTTCCAGAACTGTCCTTGAGAGAACAGCTCTGATGGAACTATGACTTGCCCAAGGTCATCCAGCAGCTGCAAGTGGAGGAGTGGGGAATCAAACCTGGTTCTTCCAGATTAGAGTCCACGCACTTAACCACTACACCAAACAGAGGACTTGGGTGTGGGGACTCAGTCATTTCATACAGATATTTTGCGTCTTGCCCTACAGACATGCTCTTATAATCCATCCAACATTTTCCCTGGGGCTACATATTGCCGGAGAAGAGGGGAAGCAAGCCATCTTTCACGGCCGCATACACACTGTGGCCATTTTTAAACAGGGTGGCAAGCTGAGGGTGCTCAGGGTGGACCCTTCCAATATTCTGAGAAGGATCCTGCTCACACGGCAGCTGCTCTGTGATTGGCCGTGCCCCCAGAGGAGCCATTTTGTGGGGCTGCCACCCACTACCCTCTCCCAAAATTCCATATGTGCCCATCGTCTCAACGAGGTTGGGCACCCCCACCCTAATGTATCTGCAGCTTCTGCTCAGCGCAACTGCAAACGCTTAAAGAAAATGTATTTTCTTTTTTTAAAAAAAAAGTTAAGCGTGCTTACCTTAAGGCTTGTACAAGATTGAGATCAGCAAACTCATGGAGTTCAACAAAAGCCTGAAGTACTTTAATATTAAAGTCATCCCTGCGGAAGGGGGGAATGAAACAGAAATATCAATTCCTCATTCTGATCCTTTTATCCCATCTGGTTCCAAGGCAGGGCTGGACCTCAACAATCACACCAGTCCCGACTGACCCCGTGTCCTGTGTCTCACGCACACGGCCTCAAGCCACTTACCCACATCCAGTCCACCAACCATAACTAGACGTTGGATAAACACCAAGAGGACCAGATGGAAAAGGCCAGGCAGGGGTGTGCTGTTAGCCTAGCACTGCGTTCTCATCCAAATCTTGCCCTGTCAGCAGCTCCCTGACCTGACCTGGATGGCTCCAGGCTAGCCCATCCTCATCAGATCTCGGAAGCTAAGCAGGGTTGGCCGTGGTCAGTGTTTGGATGGGAGACCGCCGAGGAAGTCTCTACGCAAAGGCAGGTAATGGCAAGCCACCTCTGAATGCTTCTTGATTTGAAAACCCTACCAGGTTGCCATAGGTTGGCGGCAACTTGATACCACCACCACCAGGCAGCTTCCTGTATAGACTGAACTGGGGGACAGCATGCCAGGACATCTAGAAGTGCCTGAGGCTACAGAATGACTCACTGAACGCATTCTCTAAGGAGGAAAGCACATCAAGGTTTGCTTGCAGGGGCCAGACTCCAAATTGAGGTAATTGAACACATCCTGTTCCCGTGAGGTATGTTGTCAATTATTCTAGCCAGTGCGGGATCCAGCCTTTTCTCCTAGCAGGATGGGCTTGGGACCAAACTGCAAGTAGTTACCTGCAGGGCATACCAACAACCTTCTGTACTGCAAAGTATTCCCACGGAAACTGATCCATACATGCTAGGGGTGTGCAATCCCCACCCCCACCCCTTTTTTGTGATTCGGGTATATTGAATTGGAAAAAAAATTGGGTTTCCCGAAAAATCCCAGTTCCCAATACTGGCGTGATATTTAGATCCGCGATCTTAAGGAAATCCCAGTTTTTCCCCGGGTCCAGTAGACCCAAGAAGAAAAAAGACCGGGGGGGGGGGGATTGCACACCAGAAGCTATGCTCAATGGGGAGCAGTCTGCTCCCCATGGGCAGAGCTGATCCTGGGCTGACTTCTCCCACAGCCTGGTTTAAACCAGGCTGCAAGAGAAGCCAATGCCAAGCCGAGGTGGAAGGGAGCTCTCAGCTCCCACCACCCTGGCCAATAATCGGCCGACTTCTCTTGCAGCTCAGTTTAAACTGAGCTGCAAAAGGAGCCAGCCCCGGCCGAGGCTGATCCTGGGCTGACTTCTCTTGCAGCCTGGTTTAAACCGGGCTGGACGAGAAGCCAACCAGCCCCAAGCCGAGCCAGTGGGGCCTGTCTCCTGCAACCTCTTTAAAGTTTAAAGGGACTGCAGCAGTCTGACAAACAGCTGAGAAGTTTAAAGGGACTGCAGAAGCCCGACAGACAACATTGCGCCCACCTCTTCCTGTTTTCAGATCTACCAGTACTTCCCAAATATATCCAGGATTTTCTTGGGATCCCCCCCCCCAAGAAAACCCTGATACCTTTGGGATGCCGAAATATACCCCCAAAATACCGATAAAAGCATTTTTCGGGTGTATTTTCAGCTCGGGTAGATCCGAATGCACGCCCCTATTACATGTACAGGCCAAGCCTCTAAAGTGGCATACTCTGTACCAAATATGAGCTGGAGTAAAATATGAACTAATTTGTCTGTAGTTATGTGCAGGAAGAGGAAAGGTGATGCAATTGATTTGCATGTGTATGCTTGTTCCTTTCCTAAAGGCAATTCAGGAAAACCTGAGCCCAGACAAATCTCAGAATTGCAGACTTGAAAATGAAAGAATGAGTTTGGGATTCCAGTAGTCAGTACATTTTTAAACCTGGCTCTACATTCATGAGGGCTAGAAGTTTGCTTTTCTTTAAATCAGGACTCCGAAAAAAGCACAACACCACAAAATTAAACATCGGAAGCTGCACAGAAGAGGATTAATCACTTTAACATTTCACTGAGTGTTACACATTCCTGTTCCAAAACATGCTGCTCATATTTTATAATCTATGCACATTTGAATGTTTTAAAGAGAAAATACAAATGAAATAATTATTCTGGCTCAGCTACAACATGAATGTTAACACTATCAGACACAAATCACTATAATCCTTAGGATGTGTTTTAAACTCATCATCAAATGAAAATGTTGCAGACTGGTTTCCACCCCAACAACAGGTAGGCAGGTTCCTACGCTGAAGACTTTGCCCTTTGTCACTTGCTAACTGAACATAACAAACCTTTTCAAGTATTTTAATTAATATGTGGTGCAGGGGGAATCCCACTAATTACATAGGATGAGAGCAAATTGTTTTTGCATAACTACTATGGGAGTGCTTGCCAAGGAGAAATAAGGAGACAGAAATGCATAACCGCCCATTTTTCTTCTCAATAGAAGGATACAAAGGAAATAATTCATGTTACTTAGGGAATAATCTGAAGAAGAATCGGAGGCGGGGAGGGGGGAAGACATACCTCCAGGTTTGCTTCAAGCTCATACCAGTGTACGCAGGGCAGGAGCAGTCTTAGGAATTCTGGGGCCCCGGGCAAAATCCCAGGTCAGGACCCCAGAATCAATGCTACCCCTCCACTGGGCCTCCCTGCCACAGCCAAGCAAAGGGTGGCCCCCATCCTAGGCGAGTTGGGCAGGAGCCGGCACTGCTGCTGGAAGCCCAAGCCTCAGACGGGGCGGGTGTGAGCGGCAGCGGGAGCCTGCTCTTCTTCTTTCTCCCCCTCCTTTGTAGGGAGGGGCTGTGGGTGCTCAGGCCCCCTCCCAGACTGGGGCCCAGGTCAGCTGCCCTGTTGCCCCCTGGCTAAGACCACCCCTGAAACAGGGCAAGAGCAGGGTACCGTATACCCAAGAAGAGGGTATTAAAATGTTCCCATCATAGGGTTCGTTTACATGGTTGTCAGTTTAGGAATCTTGTGCTCACCGTAAGGTTAGAGGTGCTCTCGTCTCTGAATGTAAGACATGGAAAATCCCCACAAATCCTTCCTTCTGTACCCTTTGCGAGATGAAGGATGCAGACTCTTGAGGCACAGATGAATATTAACCCGCATCACATGTTGCGCTGCCCATGCAGAGGTGGGCGGGCATATGAGCTCCTGCCTAAAGTGTTTCTAGAAAGCCAGCTTTTTGGACCAATCCTTATACTAGCTGCCATGTGCAGAAATGGTTTTCCTTCACTGTAAACAGGGGTGTGTGCAAGTAAAAGAAAATGCATAACATACTACTAAAATTATTTGGAATTACTGCAGGAATGAAAGTAATTTAAATGTTTTTTTTTTAGTACTGTCTCTCCAGGGAGGCTTGACAGAGAATTTGGGAGGTTTTGCTTTGGCCACTTTCTCATTGTCCTGGTACTGAACATTTGCCTCTGCAGCACCATATTAACTTGAATTAACTTTTTCCCCAGGTGCAGCATCAAAGGGGGGGGGGGTATTTTAAATCTGTGTATGAGTTACAGATCTATATGGTAATGAAAAAAGTGCATGACCTTTTTTTAGGGGTTATCTTAGATTCAGAGTCCTTTCGGGCCAACAGAGTAAGCTGTATCCTAGCAAGCCTCGCCTAACTGAAGATAGGACAAAAGATTGCTCCAGCTTCTTCAGGATTACTGATGACAAAACAAAGATGAACTGCTCGTTTCAAGGTAGTTTTAGATGTCGTGAGTTACCTACGTAAACAACATAGGTAGTCGCCATGTGATTCCTGGAAGGCCAAAGGAATCTGACTCTTATTGTTATGAAACTAAATAATACAATTATGTTTCTCAGTTTGAGTTTCTCCATCCCATGCAGCCAAATTATATTACGGCCTATACAACCATTTTACACTTCTGTACTTCAAGATTATATTCACCAAAGACAGACGGGCAGGTGGGAATTCATTTTAAATATATTTTTAATACAGACGCCTAAATTAATAGGGGAAATGCTGAGAAAGTGTTTGGAAAATGAAAAAAACAGGTTGTTTACCTGTAACTGGTGATCTTCGAGTGGTCATCTGTGCATTCACACCCATGGGGATTCTGTGCGCCTGCGCTGGATCAATCGGTATTGTAGCAAGCTCTAACGGATTTTCGCGCCCAGGCCTCAGGCATGTGCAAGAACCCCAACCCCACATGCCCAGAGGGGTGGGCACGGACATCCCGCCAGTTCCTTCAGACCGCCGCAAATCAACGTCAATAAAAACATAGAAGCTGACAGCAGCGGGGAAGGAGGGCGGGTGGTGTGAATGCACAGATGATCACTCGAAGATCATCAGTTACAGGTAAGCAACCTGTTTATCTTCGACTTGGTCTTTGTGCTTCACACCCATGGGAGAATAGCGAGCAGTGGCCTACCTAGAGGAGGGTGCTGGCAGGTCATTACTGCGAAGCCAAAGATAAGATGTGACGTCCCATGTTGGTATGAGAGTTCTTGCGGACATCAAGGGCATAGTGCCTTATGAACGTATGAACAGGTAGCAGCTCTGCAAATGTCCATTAGGGGAGCTCCATGAAGGAAAGCAGTTGAGGCTGCAACAGCTCAAGCAGAATGAGCCCTGATAGGGCCAGGTAATGGCTGCTTGGCAATAAGATAGCAGAGGCGGATGAGACCTACAATCCACCTGGACAAACGCTGAGCCATGATACGAGTTCCCAGCTTGGCTGGAGCATAGGAAATGAACAGTTGACAGTCATGTCTCGTTGGACAAGTTCTGTGTAGGTAGAACAGAAGTGTACGCTTTGTATCCAACGTGTGTAACAGCTTCTCCTCCAGGGATGTCTGGGAGGGGAAGAAATCCGGAAGGAAGACCTCTGCCTGGAGGTGAAATTCTGAAACTACCTTTGGCAAGAACGAGATGTCAGGAACAAGACGGACACCATTCGGCAAAAATGACAGGTAAGGAGAATCATGTCTGAATGCCAGTATTTCCCCCACTCGCCTTGCCAAAGTGACAGACACCAAAAAAGCTGTTTTCCACGACAGCAATTTCAACTTGCACGTCGCGAGCAGCTCAAAAGGTTTTCTTGTGAGTTGGCGAAAAACTAGGGAAGGTCCCAGGGGTCCACAGGACGTTTGATAGGAGGATAAAGGTGTAACAGTCCCTTTAAAAAACGTTTAGAAAGAGGATGTGAAAAAAGTGTGCATCCCTCAACTTGAACGTGGTAGGCTGAAAGTGCAGCCAAATAAACTTTCAACGAGAAATGTGACAGTCCCGAATCAGCGAGAGAGAGAAGGAAATCAAACTCCTTTTCGAAGCAGGAACATCAGCACCCAAAAAGGAACAAAACTTTAGCCATTTATAGTGGTAAGATTTGTGTGTAGTGGCCTTTCTGGAGTTCAGTAGCACATTCACTATGCGGGAGGAAAAACTGTTGATACCACTCTCCAGGCTGTCAACTTCAGTCGTGGAACATCGTGGTATAGGAGAGGAGACTCGGAGAGGAGCAGGAGATCCTGAACTGGTGGAAATTGGTGGTAGATCCCTGCTGACAGATCCAGTATGGTTGAGAACCATGGCTGCCTCGGCCACCACGGGGATATGAGGATGCAATCCGCTCTGTCGCTGATGATTTTGCGCACTACTCTCGGAAGTAGAGGCAGCAAGGGGAAGAGGAAGTCCGTGGACCACGGGCAGAGGAAACCATCCCCCAAAGACTGCGGGTCCCTGCCTCCTCAACTGCAGAACAGAGGACACTTTTTGTTCACCCTGGTGGCGAAAACATCTATTTGGGGAAACCCCCACTTGCAGAAGAGTGGGAGTAGGTAGGTAGGATTCATCTCCCATTCATGCAGACAAAGTCCTCCCCGACTCAGTTGTGGTCGATGCAGAAGTCCCACAACCGAATGGCCAGCTCGCAGAGGCGTTGAGAGACAGTGCCCCCCCTGCCTGTTTATGTAACTGAGGGCAGTAGTATTGCCCGTAAGGATCGTGACACACTTCCCCTTGATCAGAGGCAGGAAACTGGTGAAAGCGAATTGTATTGTGAGTAGCTCCAGAAAGTTGATGTGACAGTTCCACTTCTGTGTGTCCCATCTGCCCCAGCCTCAGAGTCCCATCAGATGGGCGTCCCAACCTGAGAGAGATGCATCCATCGTTAGGGTGATCGCCGGTGATGGAGGGTGGAAGGGTGCCCCCCGGAAAAGGTTGGGTGGAGCAGTCCACCAAAGCAGAGAGTCTCGTACCTTAGCATGTGGGGATAGGCAGGTATAGTGTGTGTCTCGCTCTGGACTGAAATTGCGAATACACCAAAGTTTTAGGTGGCGCATTCTCAACTTGGCGAAGACCAGGATGGAAGTAGTAGCTGCCGTTAGGCCGAGAAGTCTCTGTATTTGGAAAGCCATTACCGCGGGTTGAGTACGCATCATGGTGGCTAGATTGACAATGTCCACGGCCCTGCTCTGTGGTAAGTAGGCTCTGCAACTTATTGAGTCCAGTAGTGTGCCAATGTAGTGTATTTTCTGGACCGGTTGAAGTTGAGATTTCTCGAGATTTACCTGTAGCCCCAGGTTTTCCAGGAGGGTCAGTGTCTCATTGATGTCGGAGAGTAGGGCGTCTTGGGAAGTCACAACGATTGGTCAAACACCTCCATCCCACTTTGAAATGGTGAGATAATGGGAATAGAATCCTGTGCCGTGTTGGTGAACTGGCACCGGTTCGATGGCTCCCTTGCGCAGAAGGATAGACACCTCTTCCAAAAGAGCTGAAGAAGGGGGCGTGGAAACGAAGACTGGAGTAGTGGGGTTCTGCATAAATTCTATATAGTACCCATGGGTCAAGATGGACAGTACCCATTCGTCTGTGGTGACGAGGCGCCAAGTTTGGATGAAAGGTGCTAGACGGGTGGGACGTGACTGATGAGAATGGAAGTCCAAAGCCCTGTTTTGTGGACTTAGCCTGCTTGTGGTGAGGGGGTTGTTGTCCCGATCCAAACCTCGGTTTTGGAAGTGTGGGCTTCTGACCTCCAGAAGATGTACATGGCCTCCACAGTCGCTCAGGAGACTGACGGTTTGGGGTGCATTTTTGCCAGGGTTTGGACCAAGTACGAGGCCGGTATTGTTGCCTCGTGGAGGAAGAAACGCCCAAGATGCGAGAGGCCTTTATACTTTTGTCCATATCCTGCAATATGGTGTCCGTGGTGCTATTGAAAAGACCAAGGCCATCAAAGGGGAGGAAGAAATGCCCAAGGTGCGAGAGGCCTTTATGCTTTTGTCCATATCCTGCAATATGGTGTCCGTGGTGCTATTGAAAAGACCAAGGCCATCAAAGGGGAGGTCTTCTATGTATGCCCTGGTGTCTGCCTGCAGATTAGTGTTGCGGAGCCACGAGTGTCTTCGGAGAGCAATGGCCAAAGTCATTGTTCTTGAGCAGGTGTCTAAAGCATGCTTAGAAGTATTGATCTGTTGTTTTGCCAGCCCCATGCCTTCTTTTTGGATGGTGCGGGCCAACTGCCGTTTGTCCTCTGGAAGGGCCGCCAACATCTCAGAAAGCTTTTCCCATAAGGTATATTGCTACCTACTCATGCAGGCTAAATAATTTGTGGTCTTCACGCCGAGTGCTCCCGTGGAGTAGAACCATCGGCCAAATGAATCTAACTTCCTACTTTCCCTGTCTGAAGGGGCAGAATGGGTTTTCTTCGACTTGGATGAGGAAGTAACCACCATTGAGTTTGGCTGAGGGTGGATGAATAAGAATTCCACTCCTGCTTCCTGGACCCTGTACATATGGTCCATGCGGCGTGTGGACACTGGAACCGATGATGATTTATCTCATGGCGTTCTGGCCGCCTATAAAAGGACCGTCGACATGGGCAACGCTATAGCTGTTGACGTATCCAATTGTACAATGTCAAATACGGCATCAGTGACCAATGGTTGCGGCTGTACCACAGAAAGACCAAGGGAGTGGGCCATCCTCTTAATGAGGTCTCCATAAGAGGTTAGGTTTTCTGAAAAAGATATGGGTTGCTCATCGGCTACTGCCTGCTTATGAGACGGTTGGTCAGGTGAGCTGTGGACCTCTGAGACTCCCATGTCGGAATCCTCCTCTGTAGAATCAGAGGAATTGGGGTCTGGTAATTGTACTGGTAATTGTACTGGAGTGGCTTCCCGCTGACCGGTTGGATCCGAGATCAACTGAGTCGGAATAGGAGGACTAGGAGATCGATATTGATCCAATCGATGCTGAGGAGGATCTTCAGATGGACGATCCAGAGGGTGAAAAAGAGATGCAGAGGGTGTCAGCCTCGATCTGCGGGGGGACCGGGATCTATGCACAGAGTAACGATCCCAATCCGAATAACCTGCTGGTGTTAACCATGGCATGGACACAGGCGGATAAGCGCCATAAAGATAGCATAGCTGGCGGTGATCCCATGAAAGAACAGGAGGCGGTGGGGGCAGAAAGACCCATGGGGATCTACTCCTGGAGCGGGAGTGTCTGGGAGATAAAGAAGCTTCTCGTCTCCTGGAGCGGCCCCTATCAGCCCGAGTATCGATATCGAAAGGCCGGTCCTCGGTGAAGAGGCGGGGGGGTTGACGTTGAGTGGCGGAAGAGATCTGTCGATGCCAACTGGTACCGGTATCGGCACGGAACTCCGAGAGTGGCAATGCCGATGACTGAACAGAGGGAGAACGATCTGTGCCCAAGGGATGGCTGAGGATTTCCCCATTTTCAATGTCGAAGAAAGGATGCATGTCCGTGAGCATGTCAAGGTCTAGCTGGTGTATAGGGGAGTCCATTAGCTGGATGGTCGGTATCGGTGGGGCGGCATCGGAGCCTCCGATGCCGATACTGTAATAGGAACGGGGGGCACCTTAGGGGCATTACCCGGTGCAGAACCCGCAACCTTTCCAGACTTCACCGCCTTCAGGGACTTAGAGGAACCCTTCTTGGCGGGCTTGTGGTCCTTACTCGATTTCTCCTTTTTCTTTTTAACAGGAGTGGATGCCGAAGACTGTGTCGTTGGTGCCGGACACTTCGATGTCGACTGGACAATGTCAGACGAAGACTTTGATGCCAGAGCCGTTGATGTCAATGGTCTCACAGGTACGTCTGGATCCATGCCAGAAGCAAGGTCAAGCGCTGATTCCAGCAAAGCCACTCTGAGACGCGCCACTCGATTTTTCCTAGTTTGATTGGAAAACTTGGCACAGTGTTGGCAAGACTTTGGGTAGTGCATCTCACCGAGGCAAAAAATACAAAGGGTGTGCCCATCAGATGGAACGAGCTTACTGCCACACCCAGTGCAATGGTTGAAAAAGCCCCACTTTTTCTCCATAAAATAAACAAAGACGGAGAAGAAAAGGGGGAAAGGAAAAAATGAGGTGGGGGGGCCAAACCGAGGTAAAGAAAAGACCCCCCCTCAAAAAAATGTTTTTATTTTTTTTAGATATAAGAAGAAAAACACAAAGAAGAAGATAAAAAGAGGTTGACTGAATCAAATCCGAAGAGTTGTTCTGAGGAAAAATAGCTACCAATCTCACCGACCAAAGAAAGGAACTGGCGGGATGTCCGCGCCCACCCCTCTGGGCATGCGTGGTTGGGGTTCCTGCGCATGCCTGAGGCCTGGGCGTGAAAATCCGTTAGAGCTTGCTACAATACCTATCAATCCAGCGCAGGCGCACTGAATCCCCATGGGTGTGAAGCACAGAGACCACGTCGAAGATCCTTAATTACTTTGCTAAAGAGAACACGCACTCGGCTATATCTCTTGCTCGCTTGAGACAGCAACACCGTATGGTCAGTGGCGACAATGTAATCTCAAGCATGCTTACTCAGAAGAAAGCCCTGCCAAGTTCAGTGAGGTTTACTCCCAAGTAAGTGTGAAGGATTGCGGACTTAAATTCTAGTGCTATCTTGACAAGTTGCAGGGGCTACCAAAACTTAAAAAAAAAAACTAATAAAAAAATGCTGCAGTTTGGATTTTTGCCAATGGGACTCAAGTTTAGAAGTGGGTTCGGAAAAATACAATAATTTTAGAAGTGGGTCCCACTACAGCATCAGAGAACTGCTAGACCCGGAGATGGTCGGTGAGAATATTTCATAAACGTATGTCTTTTTATTTAACTTTTTATTTCACTTACTGGGAAGATCAGTGTCAAGCATCTGTGTCTCTGTAAAGTTATATCTTGCTAAGTTTGTTAACTGTTGTTATCAATGTCTTATAAAAACATGAATAATATTTAAAGGAACTCGGGGGTCCCATCCTGAAAACGGGTAGAACAAGGATCGCTCACTATCCGTCCGGAGCCTATGAGAGAAGACGCTGAACATGACAGCACCTTGTGGCTAATTAGGAAGAGCACAATTAAAAAAAAAATCCATTGCAACACAGAGCATGCCTTGGAAATTCCAAGAAAACTGGGCTTCTCAGAAAAGCAGGTGCTCTACTCTGCCATTTTAACATGGTGTACGAATAGCTACTTTTATTTCTGTAACTACATGACCACAAGAGTTATGAAAGACAATGCATATCCCACCCACCCCAACGCAAGAAGCACTACGTCACAATAAGGCATCTGGTCTCTATTAAGATACTCTTAACGTCTATACTGTTTGCAGGCATGTATTTGGTGTGCGGGGGGGGGGGGAGATCTTGAAACCATCTGAAAATTAGGAAGCCCAGAAGAAATTGGATTAACGGGCTCTCAATAAAGCTCTGAGGGAGCAACTGGAGCTGTACATCTGTCACAGCTGTATTTTTTTTTAAATCAAGTTTAAACCTGGACTAGCCTTCATACCATTATCAATTCCCTTTGTTCTCATTAAGAGCTAAGGCCATCCCCCCCACCCCAGGGCCTGCCTAAGCTATTTATTACCAACAATGGGTTGTTGAGAGAGGACAATATTAACTAACTACAAATGACTATTATTAGGCCAGCCAGTACCCTTGCTAATAGCTAATAATTACGCAGCCAGCTGCCTGCTAAGATCAGGAAGCTCTTTTCTCTGGGCTCAACATTAATAACAGATGCGATTACCAAGATCTAATTCTAAAGACTTCCAAGATTTTGTGCCGCCTGAACACAAACATTGATTTCTCCTAATTACATACACACCATAGAGAACATTTCCTCAACCAAAAGAAGAGTGAAAGAAGGGTTGCGGCTTATTCTTCAGATCATCTAGCACTGAAAAACGGCCCCCTGCCGATCCACACACCTCCTCCATAGATTTTGTTCTTCAATAGCCCACCCTCAAGTTCCTCTGGCAGGAGGACAGAACTGCTACCCAGGAAAGAAAACGCTCCTTTGGTGCTCACAAACTCACACCTCAAGATAACAGGAGAGTATGGGTAAAATATTTCAAATGAACTAAATGCGCCCGCATAGGGAGGCATGCTGGATCGGTGAACTCGGCTGCAGTCTTAACAGGTTAGGACAAGGACCATACCTGAAACACTCATCTTGCCGTCAGCACACAGGCCTCGTTTATTTATTTCATAAGAACATAAGAGAAGGCAATGTTGGATCAGGCCAGTGGCCCAACCAGTCCAACACTCTCTCACACAGTGGCCAAAAATACCAGGTGCCATCAGGAGGTCCAGCAGTGGGGCCAGGACACTAGAAGCACTCCCACTGTTCCCACCACCCCCCAAAGCACCAAGAATACAGAGCATCCCTTGCCCCAGACTGAGAGTTCCTTTCTACACCTTATGGCTAAAAGCCACTGATGGACCTCTGCTCCATATGCTTATCCAATTCCCTCTTGAAGCTGTCCATGGTTGTAGCTGCCACCACCTCCTGTGGCAGTGAATTCCTTTACTTATATCTTTATTTATTTATTTATTCCTTTATTTATGTCTTACATCATTCTCCTCTCCTCTGTTTTATCCTCACAACAACCTTGTGAGGAAGGTCAGACTGGCCCAAATTCAACCAGTAAGCTTCCAAGGCAAAGTGGGGACTCAAACCCAGATTTCCCAGATCCTAGTCCGACACTTTAACTGCTACGCCACGCTGGTTATCTTATATTTTTATCCCACCCATCTTCCCAAAGATGTTAATACACAGCTATTTTTTTACCTCACCCTCACTATGACCCTCTATGGAAGGCGAGATTAAGAACCGGACGAAGACTAAATTAGAAAGGCTAAGTGGGGAATGGAACCCCCTCCCCCATTCTGACCACTACAGGGCGTTGATGCCCACTTTCCAACAGCCTGTCTACGCAATGTAGCTATTCGTGCAAACTGTAGGAGTGTGACCATTACATTTATTTCAGAATAAATATTTCACCGCACACACACACACCACATTTCTCAAAGTGCACACTGATTGGGGAAATGATGGGATAACATTTCTGCAACACATTTAACTTGGAAAATCGTTTCAGATATCCTGAGAATCTCCTGTGTGGACTTTACGTCCTTGTAGCCGAGCAAGGGTAATATACAGCCAAGAGAAGGAAGTAAAAAAAAACACCCCAAAAACAAAACTAAGGCTCTCTGCCTCCTATTTAGTATGAATGCACCTGGTCTGGCCTCTGCTTACCTTTCGCCGAGATAATCTCCAATGACAGTTTTATTTAGTCCTTCCCCTTTATAAAGGAATTGTGCAATATCTTCTGGCGTGTTCTGCAAGAGGTCATTTTCTATGAGGAACTGGATTCCCTAGGGAGGAGGAAAGGGATTTAGTTGTTCACCCTCATCCTGAACATCTGTCTCTGGCCATATTAATATACAAAAATGCAACATATTGCTCTTGGGTATTCTTGTGGCAGTGATGCCCTGCCACAAAGAGCAAAAGGTTTGGCTAAACATCTGCAAAAATATCCCGAGAGCACAGTTGAGCCACAAAGCAAGACAGCTGTGAGATGTCCTTCCCCAGGTCAGGTCAGATGATGGGCCAAATACTGGGGCCAGAATACAGCAGTGAGAGGCCCCAGCTGAGGGGTCCAACTCCTGCTTTGAACGTAGAAGGTTTTCAAGTTTCAATTCCACAGCATCTCCAATCAAAAGATCTCAGACCTGAAATCTTGGAGAGCTGCTGCCAGTCAGAGGAGGAAATGTTCCGTTAACCAGTGAGTCTGATTAAGTCTGGCAGATTCACAGGAGACTGGAAAGTGTGGCGCCCTGAAGGGGAAAGGTGAGGGTGCTGAATTATCCATTGAAACAGGGAACAAACCCACCAATCTTGCAACTGTAAAACCGTGAAGACTACAAGTTGGGGGCCATGAGACGCATCCCCCCCAAAGCAAAATGCCTGCTCCAGAGACCTATTGCCTCCCACAGCACCTCAAGCAGTTCATTAACCAGCTGTTGACCAGGGCAGCCCTACATAATATCTGTTTTCACAGGCCCAAAGCACCCTTCCTCTCCTCAACTTATTTGCTTGCTCACGGTCGTCAATTTTTGTTCAACGGGAGACTTGTTCGTCTGGCCCAAACTCTGCTCCTCTAACTTTCCAAATAAACTTGGTGTTGCTCTGTGGAGAAGGAGACAGAGGACTGGACTGGGATGGGATGGGGAGGCTCTGGCTCAAATCCCGTCAGCAGTGAAGCTCACCAAATCTTGCGCCGGCTGCTGACTCCTAGCTTAATTAACTGGGGGAGGAGAAACCAGCTACCATGACTGGCTCCTCAGAAGAAAGGTGGAGTGAAACTGAAACAGCCACGAAACATTTCCCAGCTCCTGGTTGAGAAGCAAACAAGCCTAACCCTCTTCCTCTCTCCATACACATCCCAGATTCCCCGATGCTTTTATGGCAGCAGCAGCAGCAGCAGCTCAATACCAGACACAAATAAGAACCAACAACATTTGTTACCCTGCCCAGAAAACCTCTTCCCCGCTTCTGTCCAGCCAGCTGAGACATGAACTCTACAAACAGCCTTTTGACAGCTCAGACATAGCAAAGCGTTTTATCACATCGCAACAGTCGCAAAAGAAATTGTTTCAGGCAGGGCTCTTTTTGTAAAAAAAAGCCCAGCAGGAACGCATTAGCATAATAGGCCACACCCAACAGCAGAAACTCATTAGCATATTAGGCCACACTCCGGACAGCACAGCTCATTGGCACATTAGGCCGCACCCCCATGTTGCCAAAAGTGTGGTTATCCAGCCACACCCACCTTTTGCTTGTTATTCTGTTTACCTCGTTTGTTGTCAAAAGCCAGGGCTTTTTTTGTAGCAGGGACTCTTTTGCATGTTAGGCCACACACCTCTAATGTAGCCAATCCTAATGAGTTTCTGCTGTTGGGTGTGGCCTATTATGCTAATGAGTTCCTGCTGGGCGTGGCCAACTTGGGAGCCAGCCGGAACTCCGTTCCTGTGCGTTCCTGCCCAAAAATAGCCCTGTGGGTAGCCGTGTTGGTTTGAAGCAGCAGAACAAAGTTTGAGTCCAGTGGCACCTTTAAGACCAACAAAGTCTAATTCTGGGTATAAGCCTATAGGTAAAGGTTTCCCTTGCTCAAAAGCCAGTCGAATCCGACTCTAGTGATGCAGTGCTGATCTCCATTCACTGGACTTAAACTTTGTTCTAAAATAAATTTTTAAGAGCCTACGACTGCAGGCAGCTCTTTTTAATATACTTATCAGATGCTAGCATACTGCTGATATGTAGTTGAAGCTTGCTAGGCTATTAATGTTAGTTTTTTTTAAAAAAATGATGACACTACCCTTCTCTCTCCTCCCCCACCTGAAAAAGCGGAAACAAGAGAGAAAGACGCATCTCATGAGAATACATACCCAATTTAGCGTCTATGGCATATGAGCCCTCAGGATGTAAAAAGATAATCTGCTCAAAACAGAATTTATGTCTGCTCATTCGACCATGCTAATGACTTGACAGAGGACATGGTTTGGAAAGCTCCAAGAAGAACAGATAGAAAACGAGATAACAGTGCAGTTACAATGGCATCATCAGATAAACCATTGGTTGCAATAATCTAAATCTTGGCCAACTGGCTGCACCGTTCGCTCACAACACGTTTTTGAAAATCTTGAAAAAGTATAACATGTCCGAAATGTCACATGGTCTGCTGTTAACTCATGCCTTCTGGTTCAACTCGAATCAATGGTGTGCTCAGGAGCAGCTAAGAGCACCTCTAATTCTCTCTAGCCCTGACCTGGATAGCCCAGACTACCCTGAGTTTATCAGAGCTTGGAAGCTAAGAAGGCTCCGTCCTGGTCAGTACTTGGATGGGAGACCACCCAAGGAATACCAGAGTCGCTATGCAGACGCAGGCAATGGCAAACCACCTCTGAACGTCTCTTGCCTTGAAAACTCGATGGGGTGGCCATCAGTCAGTTGCAACTTGATGGCAAAAAAAAATAATAATTCTCTCAAAACACTCTGAGACATCCTGTGGGCGTGTCCTACTCCATAACACCCTCCATTCTTTATATTCTATCAGGAAGCGGATTAGGATGTTTTTATATTTTATGGACAGAGTGTATGCTGGGGATTTAACCTTGTGGGCATGCATGAGTATGTCTATTTGCTGTTTTAAAAATCGTAAGCTTCTCTAAGAAACAAGCTGCTGGCATCGCTTATTTCAAGAACAAAGAGTTGAGGCCATCCAGTCAGTGACCGCTGCTTACTTCAAGTATGGTAAACCCACGGCCATTTAATCAGTCTGGGAAGCTATTTTTAGACTAGGAAGCTGCATGCTCCTCCTCTCAAAATAGCTTCACCATACCCCCCCAAAAAAAACCCCTTCCCTGAATGTCCAGCTGGAGCACAAATGCCGACATCCAGGATCTCTGTTTAAGTCACGTGCTTTTCATTGCGAAAGGCAGCAATGCCTGCTGGCCGTATTTCCATCCATACCACCCAGGCCCTTGCAGCTACGAAATTAGTTACAAGCTCAAATCCCATTTTTAAAATCTATTTTTTGTTGTCCTTGTGCTTCCGAAGGGGTTTTGGTCTGGTGGAAGCTTGCTTTCTGGAAACCCAGATGCCGCACAAAAAGAAGCTGCCTTTCTTGGAAACTGAGTGAAAAAGAACTACTTGGGGAGGAGGGGGGGGAACCCCTGATGCATTTAAGATTTCAGAGCAGAAAGAAAGATCATATAGTTAAAAGAGAGCTAGATAAGAGGAAGAATACTGTTCTGGGCAAGTAGAATGCTGTGAACATACTGTGTTTCTGGCCCAAAAAGGATACAGCACCTTATACTCTTATTAAGGATGGCACATGTGAACCACAAGCAACATTACTACTAGCTATGTTCTCCTCATGACACTCAACAGGATGCACACACACACACAGAGTAGCCCTTCCACCAGTCCTTCAATTAGGAGCCGCCACTGATGAATGAGCTACTAAAAACATCTGTTACTGGCACTTTACCAGGGATACTGGTCTAGTCATACTGGGCCATCTTACAACAATTTTTGCTAACTGTACTTAATCTGCACTTTATATACTATTGTTGGAATTTTATCTGTTTTTATTGTACTTTTAATTATTGTACGCCACCTTGAGACTGCTTGTCAGGCAAGGCGGGATCTAAGTCGAAATTAATAAATAATAAATAATAAATGAGTAAGAAACCCACACACCCCAAGAAAGACCACACAGACTCTGAAGGCACTGGCTGCTCTTGCCTATTATGTTTTTATGCTAGCAGGCCTTTATGCCCTGCCCCCTAAGAACAAAAACACACACAAAAAGTGTACCGCTGTGTATTGGCTCACTGATCACAAGGATAGTTCTAGGTGGTCAGCCATGTTGGTCGGAAGCAGCAGAACAAATTGAAGAGTCCAGTGAGGCACCTTGAAGACCAACAAAGGTTTATTCCAGGTACAAGCTTTCGTGTGTGCGCACACTTTTTCAAATGCTTTGGAATCACAAGGATCCACTTTTCTGCTCAGTTAAGTGGAAAAAGCAGGAATTAAATTATTGATGCTTCTGCAGGACAAATGTTTGGGGTACACTTGACTGCAACTTTGCTTTAAGTTACAGGTTAGTCGGGGCTCTGGTCAGTTTGTAGCATACGTGTATCCTGAGCACAGCCCTGGGTATAAGCCTTTGTAATACACGCAGGTCCATTCCCATAAGGCACCATGGTTGGACTGCTTCTAGACATGCTACATTCTTAGCCTAGGCCTGTCAACAGGACTTCAGTAAGATGTTTAAGGCCTTATGTACACTAAACAGCCTACCTTCTTTGGATCCATGTTGAACTTCTTTCTCCCCATAGCTACTTGCTTGTTCCTCTGTGTAGTTTTGCTGTTTTTTGTTTAGGTTTTTTTTTTAAGCGTGGGGGAGAAAAAACACAGTCACACAGAAATATCTGGTTAAATTTTTAAAAATATTTTCATTGTAAATGTAATTTACGCAGGTATGGCTTACAAAGGAGAAGTTGGACAGCTCTTTGCGGGGATAACAACTGATTTTACTTTGAGGCAGTTATAAATGGCATTTCAGAAACACCACCATTTTGTCCCTCAGAGCAGGGACTGTTAAAGAGGATACAGTTTGGGGCTTTAAGACACAAACCAGTTTGACTGGATTATTTCAATCCAAGCCAATTTGACAGCACAATCCTTCGAGCTGCTCTGGCAAGCAAAATAAGAGTTCAGGGCTGCTCTTACACCAGCACAACGCCACCGCCTAGGGTGTTGCCATGACAAAGTGACCCAAAGAAAGGACACCACGGTCGCGGCCCAGCTAAGGAAGCCTCCTGAGTTTTTCCAAGTACCTGCCTGTTTCATAATGCCTTACATTTTCAGGGATTAACGCGAGTGTCTAGTTTTATTTTTAGTAACATGTTTTACAACAGAGTTTGGAAAACATCTTTCAAGACAGGACTAGACTTTGATGCACAATGAGACGATGGTCTCTCTTTCACAAAAGCTGCAACTAGCCAGAGACATTCTGGACAGGCACAGTGCAAATTAATTCAGTCCCAGCATCCCATTCTGCTATGCTGATAGGATACCCCAGGTTAGCATGCGATGGACCGTGACGCCGCACTACATCATCATCGGTCATTGTGCTTCACTCCAAACATTCATTCACTGAACGACCAGCTTGTCAGTGTGCACAGAAGCACTTCCCCTTCACTAAACAGTGGATCAAACTACAGACTTATTCCTTAGTGACAACACACTGGCTACAAAAACTGAGCTTCTTACATGGATCAGGGTCTCAGCTGCAACTGCTAGGCTAATTTTCTCACAAGGTGTTCAGAAACTGTAAGAAACAGGACTCCACTTTCCCATAAAATATATACGTTGTTAAAGTCAACTTACCATTCCTCTACGCTCGTCAAGTTATCGATTTCCGTCATAACCTCAGCTATTTCAGATTTTAACCTCTGCCAAAAGAAAGAGAAGAATGTAAGTCCATGTTCAAGCAGCTTTTCTGAAAAGATTCCAGTTTTCCCCAAGGACGAACATCCGCTTCTTTTTGCATTTGACAATCAAACGCTCCCGTCTGATGTGTCTCCTTGTAACAGCATTGAGTTACTGGAACACAATCGCCAGGCCATCGTGTGGGTGTAGCACTTTGTACACCTTATCCTAAAAGCAATTACTCCAAGGAGTATCTTCAGGCTGTACTATACAGTTTTAGGTATCACGCAAGACACAGCGATCTGCTGTCAGTGCTGATTTCACGGCCACAAACGTATCGAATTATCAATAATAAAAAAAGTTATTACCTCGATATCATCGATTAATTCCTTTTTTCTGCGGCGAATATTCAACAGCTCTTCTCTCTCCTCTGCAGAAAGGTCATCAGGCACTGGGGGGGAAAGCAAACAGAACACACCCAAACAATTAAATATAATTGATGTAGACTCTGGTACTCTGTGTTCTACCAATAAAGGCCTTATTGGCTACTATGCGGCTCGCACCAAGCAAGGAAAGCTTGCCTCGGTGACTGACCTTAGGGAGATTGGCTGTGCCAAGCTACAGAGGCAAAATTAGCTAACAAATGCAATTCTCTTTCTTGGGGAGGCCTGAATAAGGATTACGGGAAGTCCTCGCACTATGAAAACTAAAATCATTCCCATATGATTATGAATGAATGAATGAATGAATGATGAATGAATGAATGAATGAATGAATGAATTTATTTCGGCTTGCATGACCAAAAGTCTTAAGCACACTTATACACACTTATAAAAGTACCATTCATACAGGAAAAAAAAAATAAAACATCAGCACTTATTAAAAAACAAAACTCAATCATAAACAGTAGGGTACATTATCCCAATCTGAGTGTATTACATTAGGTGGGATCGTCAGACAAGATACATCCTCAAGCGGGTAAACACAGCATCAACTCAGAAAGGTTTGAACTTTCCCCTCCTTTTTTTTTTTTTTTTGCCACCAGGGCCAGAAATAAGGCCACTGCTTTGGTAACTGAATCCACTCTATCAGATAAGAGAACAGAAATTGACCAGGGAAGGGAGGGAAGATTTTCTTTTGTCACGAGAGGTATAATATACTTCTGCCTCTCCATGTTCCAGTTGGGGCAAGCTAGCAATATATGATCCATCGTCTCCACCCTACCTTGATTACAATCGCATATCCGTTCAGAGAACGGGATGCCGTGAAAGCGGCCAGAGACTATGTTCGACGGGAACGTATTCAATCTAGCCAACGTGAAGGCTCTATGAAGTACTGGACTTTTGAGAGTGTAACAGTAAGTAGGGATCACAACCGGCGGTGGAAGGCCAAGGGATAGACCCGAACAGGTACGCCGAGCTCTGCAAAGTGTACTGCTAAAGTCCAGTTCCCTTAATTTTGTTTTTATGAGTTTAAAGACCTCCTTTTGCTGTGAGGAGGTAATACCAATGTTCAAGGATTCTAATTTGGATTCAATTAGCTTAGTTCTATTGCTTGTATAAGTGTCTCTCTGAATCAAGTGAGCAAAGCCTGGTCCACTAGGGAAAACCCCTCTATTTTCTTTATTGGTAAATGCTAACTGCCATGCTCTTCTCTCAATTCTACCCTAAGGGCCATACCTGCCACGCATCTCGGCACCGCCGCGATGTCTCTAAGGAACATGTGGAGAGGGGAGCCTAATTTTTCCGAAACACCTTCTATCCACACTCCACAGCCATACAAGAGTTGCGTTAAAGAGTGGCATTAAAGATCCCAATAGCTGCCGGAATATGTTTGGCCCCTTTTGAGCAAAAGAATTTTTTAATTACTCTAGATGTAAGTCTTGCGGCCTTCAATGCCACCTTAACATGTGGGGTCCAAGATAAATTATAACAAAAGGTGATTCCAAGGTATCTGTGAGAAGAGACTTTTTCGAGTTCCCCCCCCTTCACTTTTAGAGATTTGGCACCGGTGTTAGGGGATCGTGAAAACCTCAAGACCTTAGATTTAGAATAGTTCACTACTAGTTCCTCTTTGTTACAGTAGGTGACATACGCGTTAATTAGGGATTTTAATCCCACCTCTGTTCTAGAAATGAGAAGCGCATCGTCCGCGTACAACAGAATTGAGATGGGAAGGTTAGCCAAAATAGGAGGGTGTCTAGCTTGAGATTTAACAAAAGGGGTAATGTCGTTAATAAACAGATTAAAAAGGGAGAGAGCAAGTAGGCAGCCTTGTATGACCCCTTTGTCCGTTTGGAAGCACGAAGTGAGTTGTCCATGCGAGTTATAACGTACTTGGCGCGAGGTGTCAGTATAAAGATTGATTATCAAGGCTAGGAGTCTTTTATCCACCGTGGATTCAGACATTTTACTCCAAAGTCTTCCTCTATTGATGGAGTCAAATGCTGCCTGTGTTTGTGACAGGCCTAACCTAATTAAGATTGCTTCTAAAAGACATTAAAACCAAACAAAAACAAAACCCAGCTAAAATATATATACAGCACAAGAACAACAATTAAAACACAGGGCAGGAAGAACAGATCACTTAGGGAACACCAGATGAAACAAAAATTCTCCACCCACTGGTGGAAGAGGGCTACAAAAGAGGGCAAGTGACAAGTGAGTCCCTCTAGAGAGAAAATTCCACAGTTTTGGTACCACTACTCCCCCCCCCCCTTTAATGTACTGTCCAAAAATAAGTTCTGGTGAACATGAAATTATCCACACTACTTTGCAGCTTTTTAGCTGATCAAAACAATATTTTGTTAAAGTTGCTACTTGGACTTTCATTTCCTCTTCCTTCGTGGATTAACACAGCAACCCGCATTGGTTTTGTCTGACAGGGAGCGTCACTTTAATCAGTTCCTGTTAATCAAGCTTATCCTCAGCTGAACTCTGGTCCTTTCTCAGTTACTGCGATTCAACACGCTACGACTGCACACACATAAAACGTAAAAGTGACACATACACATCTGGGAACTCTGGTCCAATGGGGGTTCCCAAACAAGTCTTACATGGGTGCTTCAAGACTTACTGACACTGACTAGATCCACACTCAACATGTATGCTTATGGTGTTTCCTGTAACAATTCTACTTTACAGAGCTGTCCCTAATTCCATACCTCTTGTATTTGAAAGCTCTTGCCAGTTTGAGAGCCAGCTTGCTGTGAGAGCCAGTTTGGTGTAGTGGTTAAGTATGCAGACTCTAAACTGGGAGAACCGGGTTTGATTCCCCATTCCTCCACTTGCAGCTGCTGGATGACCTTGGGCAAGCCATAGTTCTGACAAGAGCTGTCCTTGAAAGAGCAGTTCTCTCAGAGCTCTCTCAGCCCCACCTATCTCACAGGGTCTCTGTTGTGGGGAGGGGAAGGGAAAGGAGTTTGTAAGCTGCTCTGAGACTCCAAGTGAAGGGCGGGATATAAATCCAATCACTTCCTCTTCCTCCTCTTCCTCTTCCTCTTCTTCTTCCCCAAGTAGCCCAAAGCATCACACTGTTGATCTTTTACTGCACTCTTTTTTTCGTCTACAATTTTTACAGTGCCGTCAATTTTTTTTCCAGTTAAAAAACACCCCATCAGTCTGCTTGGTTTTTAGATTTCTACAAGTCAAATCATACTGCATTGTCTACTGGGTGTCCCAATTGATTGTACTGTAGATTGTACTGACTTTTCTGTGCAATACGGCTTAAGTCTCAGAGAGAAAGGTAGACTATTTTAAAAAAACCTAAATAACAATACCAACAGCCAGCACTAGACATTGTCAGAATCTACAGGGGTATTTCAGAAGGTAGAACAGCTAGATTTGAGTCCAGTAGCACAAGATTTCTCTGGTATGAACTTTTGACAGTCAAAGCTTCCTCGACTCTTGGAAAAATCATACCATGGAAATCTTGTTGTTCTCTAAGGTGCTGCTACTGGACAAACAGAGGGCTGTTGGTGACCATCTTCATCTTAGGTCAGAGACCTGCAGCCTCTTAGGGTTCAAGTTTCATGGAAACAGAAACCACTAATGAAATTCTAAACCCTCACACTCCTTTAAATCCCGTTGATTTAGAAGGGCGGAACTCTGTTTAGGATGGCTCTAAAAGACAGGTGAAGATACCTTGCCAGAAGCAGACAAACGGAGGCGATTGTTCTGAAGAATGATGAAGAATGGATAACTGATGAAAGATGAAGAATTGTTTAGAAGAACATCGAGATGATGAGATCATGGAAGAATGGGAGACGTACAAATATTTATACCCTCAGGACCTCCGGTAAGCAGGTGTCAGGAAAGCCCTACTGCTGCCAGAGGCACTGCCTGTTAGGTCAATAATCCTGAGCCAGACTAAAAGATGGCTTTAGATATTCTCACCTTTGGCTGAACTCTGTCATCCTGTTCATAATGAATGAAAAGCAGCGATTGAAAGGAACAAGTTCCCTCCCCCCCATCACAAGGGTCCTCTTCCGTTCAAATAACTGTCTGGTGATGCTGTTCAGGTAGCTCAATCGAGCCCCATCATGTGGCAGTAAGATAAAATGCTTTTAAAAAACCCACAACATTGTCTGTCTTAAGAAGACAGTCTTCTCCCACCTGTAAGTAATTCCCACTGAGCTCCTTATCCAACTTTCCTAATTTAAAAGGCAAAGGAGTTTACATTACAAAGAGCCAACAATTTCCCTGCAACTTGATTTCACAAAAGAAATTACCTTTCAACAAATATGCAGGAAGGTTTCCCCAAGAATTAAAATATCCCGATAATGTATCAGAAAGAAATGGCCCCCATATGCAAAGTCATTTGCAGCCACACTTCTGTCTGCCAACCACACCTGTATCCCCCCCTCCCTCCAAAGATCTCAAGGTGGCATTCATGGTTACATTCCCCACACATACCCCAGAGCACTCAGTAAAAGCTGATGAAGATTCAAGCCAAGATCGCTGACATGCCAACTGGTCTACTTGCCTCCTTCATGGTCACAGAAGCTCCAATTGTTCAGGACGGGGGATTTCCCCCCCTAGTCTGACAGTAAACACCTTCAGGAGGTTTCCGTGTCTCATTTTTCCACACAGAACTAAACAGTGTCAACGCTTAGCAAACAACCATATGGATGCTTTTCCTCAATTCAGCACGGACTGCAGTGAGTAATTTGGAAACTCTTCACTTAGTTAAAAAAAAACACCAACGGAGTTTGCACTTCAAACACAGGGAAAGGCGAATGCTGAAGTAATTTAGGAAAATTAAGTTGTTCTGCGCCGAGTGAAAAGTGTGGCAAATGAAGCTGTCACCAGCAAGTGCTTTCACTTATCTAACAAAATACACATATTTAACAAACCGGAGAGGAACAAGGAACAAAGCTAAGCTTCTAAAAACTAAACGTTTCTCTATTTTCCCCTTCTCATCTCTGTCTCCCCCCCATGCATTTTTTCTAATAGAAAACTTCTCCTAATATCTAGTACGTTCTGGCTTGAAGAATTCATAATACTTTCTGGGCTGGATCCTACCAGTTTTCCCCATCGATCTCACCCAGTTCCCTCCTCCTCACTGCAGCCCATGTGCTGCTGCATAACTTCTGTACACGCGGATCCCCTGATCCCCAGTACAGCCTTTCCGGAGGTCAAAAGGAGTCCCTCCGCCTTCTCCAGCCCAAGGAAAAGCTGGTAAGATCCAACCTTTTATTTCACACACTCCACATGAATGGCAACATCAGCAATAAGATGTAATGAAACACTGTCAGCTGGTCTACTTTTCTAGATAACCATCAATTTATTTTTCACTATAAAGGAAGGAGCATGCTTTCTAAGTGCAGAAAAGCATGGCATTCACCCGTCCACAGCCACACTATCATTGCAAGGTTTCAGAAAATAGAAATCGGAATCCAGAGAGGCCCTTCATTCTGAAATACAATCTCACAAAAAAACCCTGAATGAACGTCCTCCTGGAGTAAGAGCATCTGGAATGGTGATCTTTTGTTCAATTGGCAGTGTGGTCACCATTCCTCCGGGATGGTCACATGTAAAACTTCTGCTTCCTGTTCAGCGGCTTAGGCCATGGGAGTATTTCTCAAGCCCACACTGCATCTTCTTGAGGGGCCTTTCTATCTATCTATGCATTTTAATCGCACAAAAATACTCCCGTCTTCCTCTAAGGATCCCAAAATCATTTTCACCTCCTCTATTTCACTCCTATAAGGAAACTCTGGCTGAGAGATGGAGAACATTGTGGGAACTATCCACAAAACATGGACTATTTACACAAAGCTGACGTAATTGACGTGGGAGCCAATGGCAAGGGAGCAGCAGCAACTTTCAAAAGGTAATGAGTAAAATGGGCAAAAGGCTGGAATTAAGGAAAAGATATTATGATCCTTTGCAGCGATCAAAATGGTGGATTCCCCAGAGCTTTGTGGATAGGTGGTGACCAAGCTGTCAGCCACGCTGCAGAACGATCTACTGACAGAAAAGTGACAGGCAGGCAACTAAGCTTACATAAAAGCTGCACAAAAGCTTAACTATTGGAGGACTCCTTCAAAAATCACTATTTTATGGTGTAGCATTATTCTCGATTGTAGGGAATGTAAGAAAGGGCATGCTAATGTAGACACATGCCCCTCTAAAATAAGGGAGGGAGTCCCTTTCCAAAGGGCACGTCACAGAAAAGAGAAACTCAATCCATGTAAAAAAAAAAATTCCCAAAGACAGAACCTAGAAAACAGAGGTGTCTTCCAGAGTCCTAGAGGAATGACACGATGTTGGGGAAGCATTAAGAACTCCCCCCCGCCCCCCCCCAAAAGAAATATAAAGGTATACAATGCCAGGCTCAACTCTGGTTCTTTGCTGAAGGAACGACAGATGGGCATTGTTAGACTGAGACAGAACTACTACTTATTGTAAATGGGCTTAACTGATCTGCCTGCCAGAGTCAAAACAAGTCACATCCATCCCCTTCTCAAGACACAGACTGTAAAAAAGAAAAAAGGGGGGAAAGACAGACATCAGACAACTTTACACGGAGTTAAGGTGCTCAGTCACTAAGCTCCTTGGAAGCCTGTGGCGGTAATCTTAAATACGCTACAGAGAAACACGTTTTGTTTGTTGGACTACTTATGTAGTTGTGAATACTGGAAAGAAGAAAGGAAAGGAAAGGAAAGGAAAGGAAAGGAAAGGAAAGGAAAGGAAAGGAAAGGAAAGGAAAGGAAAGGAAAGGAAAGGAAAGGAAAGGAAAGGAAAGGAAAGGAAGTGTGACATCAACTTGAGCTCTGACAGGGCGTTTCCTTCCATAGAAGTGTGTTCCAAAGGGTTGTTGTGTTGATCTGCATTAAAAGGGAAAGGGAAAGGTTCCGTTGCTCGAAAGCCAGTCGAATCCAACTCTAGGGTTGCGGTGCTCATCTCCGTTTCAAAGCCGAAGAGCCAGCGCTGTCCGAAGACGTTTCCGTGGTCATGTGGCCGGCATGACTAAACACCAAGGCGCACAGAACGCTGTTACCTTCCCACCGAAGTGGTACCTATTTATCTACTTGCAATTTCTTGCTTTCGAACTGCTAGGTTGGCAGGAGCTGGAACTAGAGATGGGAGCTCAGTCCGTCGTGCGGCACCTGGGTCTCGAACTGCTGAACTACTGACCTTCCACAGGCTGCAGTTCAGCGTCTTAACCATTTGAGCCACCGCAGTAGAACAGCTAAATTTAAGTCTAGTAGCTCCTGGGAGGTATAAGCTTTCAAGAATCAACACTCCCTTAGTCAGACAGAAGCAGGAAAGAAGATTTGAGTCTTTTTATCCCACTCAGAAGGTGGGAGGGGAGCTGTAACTAATGCTTGTAAAAGATGCAAAGGTGCAATGCATATTGTAATCAGCTTGATTAGAGCAGAGAGGAAGCGCTTGGTGGCAGAAAATTAGCATCTGTAGTCAGATAAGAATCCTGTGTCCCTATTCAGCCCTAGAGGGTCCATTGTTCTGAACGTGCAAATTAATTCAAGTTCAGCATTCTGGCGACATAATTTCCCCTTGAAACTTTGTCTGAGGGCTGCCACTCCACTCTTACTGGCACCTGACGACATGTAGACTTTAATTGCATTTGTAGTCAGACAAAGGACACAATCCTTTATGAGGGTTCCAATCCTATTACTACATTCCACCCTTTCTCAGCAGCTCCAATAGACGTTGCTGGCCTAAATCTTTTCTTTTCTCCCCTCCCCCCCCCCGAGGGGATTTTTTATTGTTTTTTTTAATTAGACTACAAACTACAACGAAATAAGGGAAGGGAACTAAAATTAAGAAGAAAGTAATGATAACCACTATTGACTAAAAACCCAAGAGAAGGAGATCATTAAAACAGTTTAAGTACAAAATCATTCCTTAAATCGCTGATATCTTTTGAACTTAGTCAGACATGCTAAAATATCTTTTAACACTTAGATTTAACTGTTAGAGAGAAACCCCAGAGCATCCCATTATTAAAAATCATATTTTCAAAGGCACAATTCACAGTCCTTCAGCCTTCATTTTTTCTTTTCTTGTCTTTTCCTCAGTTTATATGGACTTTTAGGGGCAGCCACCCCTTTTCGGAAAGAGAGTCCTCTCTAGAAGACCCTGAGTCCAGCTCGCCACTGGACTTACTGGCCTTCTCCTCTTTATCCACCTCCTCTGGCTCACCCAACTGGATTCTCAAAAAGTCCAGTGCTTTGGAAACAGAGTCAATCTTTTCTTTTTTATCCTGAAGTTTGAAGGTTACACCCTCTGGATATAACCACTGGTAGCTAATTGCATTTGTTTGAAGAAAAAGAATTAAATCTTTATATTTCTTTCGCCGCCACTACCATCGTACACTACCTTCGCTGTATCGCCCATCCATCAGATCCTATGAGGTTGATCAGTCTGTTTGAGCTGTGACGCTTTTACCATTAAGATCGCAGGCAGGAAACAGGTCGCTGAGCATTCTATAAACTGTATAGATTGTATAGATTTTAGCACCAATTTTATTGTATGAAAAACTGTTTTATTGTTTTAGTATTTATACGATGTTGTTAGCCGCCCTGAGCTACTGGATAGGGCGGGATAGAAATCCCAAAAATAAATAAATAATAAAATAAATATTTCAAATGGGATGTCTTTCAGAATCCTGATGGTACTGTCCCCAATTTTCATGGGTGTCCCCACTGTCGCTCTCAGGATAGAATCCCTCACGTGCCTCTTCGAGAATCTCATTACTATTTTCCCAGGCAGATTATTCTTCTTTATGTATACGGAATAGGACCTGTAGGCCACATCCATTTCACTCATAAAATACTCCGCCTTCAAATCTGTCACTGGGGCTAATGCATCACTCATCACTTGCTTCAGATTCTCTCCTTTGAATTCTGGGACACCTTGGAATCGAAGGACCAAGTTTGCCTTCTCCATTTGTAGCTGTAAAAGTTGTTCTTCTGTAGAAATTTGCTTCTTTTTCAACCTTTGCACCTTTTTCTTCACCTTTTGGGTAGTGGCATCAACTTCTTTCACTTTCTCAGCTGTTTGCTCCGCGATTTTAAGAGTCTCATTCAATTGAAACTGCTGAGTAGTGATGCTTTGGTTCATCATTAACAGCTGTTCCTTGAGATTAGTCATCTGGTCCAGCAGGGGGCGCAGGGATTCTGCCAATGTTTTAGCCAACTCGGTGGTTGCTTCCGGACGAGGGCTCCCATCTACTTTCGCTTCTAAAAGTTTTTCTTTCTCAGTCCTCTTCCCCGCCATCTTTATCAATTGTTTACTTTCCGAAGATTTGCTAAAGTCTCTGAATATACGCTCATATGCGCCCTGGTAAGTCTCTCTCAACAGATTTCAGCGTTTTTGCTTCCGCTCCCCCCTCGGATCTCGCATTTAAATTCATGCGCATGGGAGGGGCGCCTCCCCCACTCGCTTTCTTTCCTAGTCCTTGGGGTGGGAGCTTTCCTTTTAAAATGTAAATTACGCTCTAATCTGACTCAGTTCATAGTCGGTCTTGCGACCTCGCTGTAGCTCCGTTTAAACCACTCGATCTCTAGCGTTTGTCCCGGTCAGCGTCACTAGTTCCATACGAACACACAGCAGGAGGACTGTCAGGACGGAGAAGCACCTCGATTCCCCAGCATCGTGCTGGCGAAGAGGCCACCTCTCAAGAGTCCCATGGCTAGGAGCCTTTCAACCATCTCCCCCCCCCCCTCCTTTCTGCTGGTGCAGAGATTTCATTCCCGGGAGGTCCGGGAGATGAGTCTGCTCAGCGTGTCGCCATAAACCGGAAGGCTAAATCTTTTCTACATGCCTAAATAATCCCGCTCTACCCCAAACTATGACATGCGACTGAAGACAGGCTCTGTGAGAAGACTGCCTCAAGCAGCATTATAGCCCTGGCTGCTTTTTAAACTAAGACTGAAATGTACATAAGCATGGATTTCCATACAGAAGCACCACCCTTGAAGCACCCTTAAGAAGTGTTTTCTGGAGGGTTTTTTTTTACTTTTTTGGAAGAACAATTTAGTTATTTTCTAGCCGTCTAAGGCAGAGGTGACAAACTCATTTGATACGAGGGCCAGATCTGACATAAATGCCACTTTGTCAGACCAGGCCATGTGTGCCATAAAATGTAATATGAGGTACCAGAGATATAAACTTTAAATCCTCTAGGACTGGACTGAGACCTAGGTTTCTTGTCTCATTACCAACGCCTGCTATTGTCATTTGGCATCTGAAATCACTCCACTCTCCAAGATGTAAGGACCAATGGACTCACATTTTAGCTGCATCTGAAGAAGTGAGCAGTGACTCATGAAAGCTCATGCCCTGCCACAAATTTTGTTAGTTGTTAAGATGCTACTGGACTCTTGCTCCTTTCCACTAATAAAGATCGCAAGCTGTGCTGTTAGGTTGCTTTTTTCTTCTTCATCTGTTTAAACTGGAGAGGGGGATCTCTCCAAGTGAAATAATGTGTTGGTTTCAGATTGGGCAAAATCCACTTAGTGCTAGTGATGGTAATGAAAAAGAGAGACCTCCTTGCCCTTGGCAACAGGCATTTTCAGCACACAAATGATCCAGCAGCTGGAGCAGATACCTCGATGTCATTATATAATATAATAATATAAGAGCAAAGTTTCCATCTCTTTTCATGCCAGGAACTCACAAAAAAAAAGGTTATTTGCTAGGACAAACGGAAGTTATTTGTTTTACTTCTATACCAGGCAAGAAAATGATAAAATCTGTTAGGGAATCCTAAAAGCCTTGCTAGTGATGAACTGGCCATGGCAAAGGATATTTCTGATCAAGGAAAGGACCACTCTGTAAAAGCTGGTTTTAAATGCAAAACTGCTTGAGGACAGTTTTGTTTTTTCTAAGTTCCTAACTAGCTCTCTCAGTTCTGCCTTTTTCCTTGAACGAGCTTTCAGTGGTAGAAGGGCTAACAAACAGCATGCATAACATGGTCCCTGACAGATGTACCACTCACTGGGTAAGATTCAGAGAACGATGTCTGGAGCCCTAGTTGCGAAATATTCCTGCCTCCCTGATGTACCCCGGACATTACAAAAAAGCTGCTCCAGAGAGGAGGCAGCCTTCAGCAACACTGTGGGATCTGGTGCAGGGGTTACTTACAGCTGGTGGAGAGCAGAAATTGCAGGCCACAACGCTCAATTTTTTACATTTCTGAACTGCAAAAGACACCCTAAACCACAGACTCAAATATCTCAGATGCCTAGATATACCGTTTCCCCCTGCAAGCACTGGCAAATGTGGCCTTCTGCCAAGACCATAAATACAAGAAATTAAGTATAACATCCACATTTTACTATCTCTGCTATGTTCATCCTGACAGTACTATTATCAGGCAGCCTACTGTTCTTAACTGACAGCAAGCAGAGGATGAGAAACAGTAACTTTGCCCAGGCCACACAATAAAGCTATGATAGCTGAGTTGGGAACTGCACCTATTAGAAAGTGGCCATGAATAGTCAGTGTCTCTCTCACATACGTACATTAATTTTAATTGTATAACCTTCTAAAGATTACTTATATATAACTTCTGAATTCTAACCTATCTTGCCAAACAAGCAAAAAGAAAAGGTTCATCCTCCCCTGCCGCTCTTTTCTTTTGCCAAAGTGAAAGTTCCTGTGCCAGAGAAGCGGCCTACTGTCCATTCCAGGTCATTTCCAGCCTTCAATGCAGTTGTCTGGTGCCAGGCCAAGTGGAGGAGGCTGCCTTTAGGAAACATGAAAACGGAGGCAACAGAATTCCTCCACCATCCACCACCACCCCTACAATTTGCACAGTTGTCAAGCTATTATTATTGCTGGATAAGGGCTTGTGCCCCCCAGAGCACACAGCCCTGCCGTTCCCTCTAAGTTGTGGAGTCTTGTGAGCAAAAATTCTACTTTGTGAGCTAGTGGCATTAAAGTTGTGAGCGAGCAATTTGGCTACTGCATAAATTAGTTTGCTCTGAGATAAGACAAAAATCTGTGAGCTGAAGGCTAAAAAACTGTGACCTAGCTCACACTAACTCAGCTTAGAGGGGAACACTGGCTGCCCTTGGTAGACGTTCAAAAGCTTCAGCTTACACAGAACAGGGCAGTCCATATGAATTTAAGCTCTCCAGCCATTTAAAAAGATGTAATAGACCTGGCCCAGTCCCCCACTGGTTATCACACGCAAACACATCCTGTACCATTTGCTACTGATGCTTTCAATTTTTGTATCTTGCCATTCAAGAAAAATTGAGACTCTTTATACCACTTGTTTAAAAACTGAATGAGTTCCGAACACCACTTCTAGACCAGAAGGGAAAGTAGAGAGGCACTGCCAAGTCTTGTTCCCCAGTCTGCAAAGGAGGAGTTAAAGTCTTCTCATGGAGGTTGTTAGAAAGATAAATGATATGCTTTATGGGGATGCACCCTGAACCCTCAAGAAATGCTCATTATTATTACGACATAAGGCCTTGGATATAAAGGTTCCCTTCCGTTTCCCAGAAAGAGACCTGAAGTGAACAGAAGCTCCATCTGCTCATGGTCTAAATGCAACCCAATAAATATAATTTTAAGAACATAAAAACATAAGAGAATCCAATGTTGGATCAGGCCAATGGCCCATCCAGTCCAACACTCTGTGTCACACAGTGGCCAAGAATACCAGGTGCCATCAGGAGGTCCACCAGTGGGGTCAGAACACTAGAAGCTGTCCCACTGTTGCCCCCCCCCCCAGCACCAAGAATACAGAGCATCACTTGCCCCAGACCAAGAATTCCTATCTATAGTTTTGATGGACTATATTTCTTTTGCCATGGCCTGGATGGCTCAGACTAGTCCAATCTGCTCAGATCACAGAAGTTAAGCAGGGTCCATCCTGGTTAGTATTTGGATGGGAGACCAACCAAGGAAGTCCAGGGGTCGCTGTGCAGAGGCAGGCAGTGGCAAACCACCTCTGAACATCTCTTGCCTCGAAAAAACCATATGGGGTTGCCGCAAGTCGGCTGTGACTTTGACGGCACTTTACAGAACCATATTTCTTTGACACCGATAATTTGACACAGTACAACAGGCTCTGACAGATTTTCTTCAGCTTTGTAAACCACCCCCAAAATCTGGGAGCCGGACTCGTTTTTTCAGCCTTCAGGTTCTTATATTCTGATGACCACACCTTCTAATTTATTGCTGCCATAAAGCCTAATCCTACACTCTTCACAGTCACTTGTCACTTTTTTAAAAAGCTATAACAAAAGCATTGTTAATTGTATAAATGAAAATGGGGTCATCCTGGTTGTCGTCACAACAAAAAGCTATCCTCTGTCCCTCACCTGCAAAGTGTGAGTCCAGGGCCACCCACCTGAATCTAAATAAGGCTTTGACTTCCACTGAGAATCACCAAGAGGCACTTATCATAAATAACTTCCAAAAACCCCACAATGAAATTTTCGAGGTGCCGTGGCACCCGTGGTTTGTCTGCCGTACAATACAATTCCCCCCCGTCCCCAAAAAAGCTTGTGGATGGCGAAAACAAGGCAATGTTAGTGAATCACCTCTTTACATAAATGAAAATCCGTTTCACATCAACCAAATCAGATTAGTCTGGGTTTGGGGGAGAAGGGATTGAGGTATTTAGTGTTTCTGGATGAAAAAAATCTAGACAACTAGACTTGCACTACAAAAGCCATTCAGTGGTGCCAGCAGAACAGCAGTACATTTACCATAAGCAACAGCTTGATTCCAAACGGGAAAAAGGAAATTATTATTATTTTTTGCTGTTGTTCTTTGATGTCACCAATCTTTTTCAACTGCAAAGATTAGATCATTTTTTGGCAGTTCAAGGATACCAGAGGAAGTCATGGGTGCGGACCTTGCCTAGTAAGACCCTTTGGTGACTAAAATGCATGAGTTTCTGTGAAATAATCCCCGTTAGGTTTCAGAGCAGCAAAACATCATTTAAAAAGTCAAGAAGCAGGAACTGTTGCAGCAAACCAACACTAAAAAACTTCAGCTCTGCCAGAAGATACAGCTCATCCTATATTAACAAGCACTACATTTTGCGCATAATAAAAATTCATCTTTTTTATTTAAAACCTGGCATTGCCAGCATCGGTTGTGAGCAAAAAGGAAAAGCATGGTCTCCAACGAAAACAAATAAAACCACGTAATTACAAGCAAGTGAGGCATCACTCCAACCACTGGGTTCCTGATGTACTGTAACGCTGATTCACAAGGTGACAACAGCAAAAGGCAGAAGGAATTATCTGAATGACCTCATCTCACTAATGCAATATCTATGTATCTAATAGCCAAGATGCCCCCTCTGTGCGGATATCTAAACCCACACATCAGGGGCACATAGGGGGCAAAGAGATTTTCCTGCACACTTGGGGCACTCCCCAGGTGTGCAGAAAAATCTGAAAAGTTGAAAAAAGCCATACAGGGGATACTTAAATCCCCCCAAAAGTAAAAGAGTGTTCTCTGTGCATGTGCAGAGAATGCACTGGGAACTGTGCCTCACCACCATTGCCAGGGGGAAGGCTTGGCGGGCCCGGTGTCTGGGAGTCACGCAGGCCTTGCTGCCATTGCCAGGGGGGGAGAAGGTTTGGGTGGCCCAGAAGGCCCAACAGCCCCACCTGCTGGGTTCACCTGCAACCACTTCCTCTTCCTCCATGCGGAGGTCCTGCTGCTTCAGCAGGGGAGCCACAGGGAATACTCTCCTCCCTGCAAGTATCACGGGTCCCTGTTTCTTGTAGTAGATATATTTTTATTTATTCCCCAATGGGGACCCAAAGCAGGTCGTATAATTCTCCTCTCGACCACACACTCTGAGAGTGTGGGACTGACCCAAGGTCATCCAGCAAGCATCCATGGCAAAGTGGGGATTTGAACCTGGGTCTCCCAGATCCTAATCTGACACTACTACACCATATTAAGAAGATTCAGGTGGGTAGCTGTGTTGGTCTGAAGCCACAGAAGTTTGAGTCCAGTGGCAGAACAAAGGTGGCCTTAAAAATGCCACTGGACTCAAATTTTGTTCTGGCTCTAATAAGGTAAGCCTTCTCTTCTTTGATTTAATATGTTTGGCAATACACTCCTCAAATTCAGCTTTTGCTTACTGCCTGTTTGTGTTGGTCTTGCCCAATTTTCTGTTGCTATAGATTTCCTCATTTGAGCCAGACTTTCCCCTTTTAAAGGAAACCTCCCTGCTTTTTATGGCTTCCTCAATCCTGTCCATTAACCCAGAATGACATCCTCCAGGGTTTGCCCATGCCTTTCTAATCTGTGTGTAACCCACATGTGGTGGAACAGGCCTACTCCGGCCTGCCGGCCCTATTCCACCCTGCCCTCCAAGGTTTTTCCAACACCCGGAGAGGCTTTTCTTTCTCCCCAATAACCCACCACCTGACCTTTCTATGGAATTGCCCACTTGGGAGGGTCAGGACTCCCAGCTTCCCTTCCAAATTCTGAGGCCTTGCCTCTGTGTCTCCCACTGCCTAGCACTTGGTTACCATCTGGACAGTTTACTGCCTTGTACACCCCTGGAGGAATAGCCACTTGCAAACTGCCTGCCTGCCTTCCCCCTGGCGTGCCTTTTAAAATAGTGTCCAAGACAGCCAGCATCAAAAGTTATAAAGTATTTATTTAAAAGAAAATGTTCACAAGTATACTTTTAGTACAGCACCAGATTGAGCAAGGGATTCAAAAGAAATGGATAAAACGCAAATCCTCTGTCTCTCTATATATACATGTCTATCAAATATTAAAATATAGGACAGACTCTTTAGCTTAGGGGAGTTGCAAATCTCTACAGAGACACCATTACCTTAAAGTTATCTCCAGATCTTCAGGCGAGCACATGGTCAAATGGCTGCCTAAGTTAAGAGACCTGTCCGCTCTCCTGGACTCAGCAGACAAAAAAAGAGATCTCCTCCTTGCTGCAAGGAGTTTTTATCATCTCCTTTTCCCCATCCACTGACCAGGTCAGACCAGGTCAAGGAGGCTTTTCCTGATGTCTCCAGATGTCTATTTTCTCTTTTGCTAGATCTATTAGCATTTGCGTGAAAGTGGGCCGATGTATGCCTGGGAAGCAATTGAACTGATTTCCCCCCTTCTTGCCTGGTCTCTGCCCAGAGAGGGGAACAACCTTTTAAAACTCAGAGTGAAGATTTTGCTCATTTCACATCTCCAAAGAAAAAATGGGTTTCTTCATACCATGTCATTTTCTCCATTAATATATTATTTTAGTTCTATTAAAAGGTTTAGATTAGAATTTGGAGCCCAGGAAGCAAAAGATCACAGAGTAAGGGCACTTTGTAAGGCCCCTGTATTCACAACTGTAAGTGACTAACCCGCTGAGCCAATCTGGCCCACAGCAGGAGAGAGAAGAGCTGGACTGAGGGGGCCCAACCAGGAATTTCCCTTTTAGGAGATAAAGGAAGGGTTTGTCAAATGAATATATTTGGTTTGTCTGAGTCTGTCCAACCTGCAGTAGAAGACAGGCGGCCTAGAGTAGAGGTATCAAACATACAGCCCAGGGGCTGGAACTGGCCCATCCAGGGATCTTATCCGGCCTGCGAGCAACTGATTACCTTTACTGCCAATGTCAGAAGCTGTGCGCTATGTCCCTGTATAATGTCCCAGTGCTAATGTGTAACAGGCAGTGGAAGCGGGAGGGTGAGCATCAGGGACATACTGTAAGGAAATACACTGAGATGATTGAGTAGGTGATATGTAAGAAATCTTTTGGATTTATACCCCGCCCTTCACTTGGAGTCTCAGAGCAGCTTACAAACTCCTTCCCCTTCCCCTCCCCACAACAGACCACCTGTGAGGTAGGTGGGGTTGAGAGAGCTCATTCCAGAACTGTCCTTGAGAGAATAGCTCTGACAGAACTATGGCTTGCCCAAGGTCATCCAGCAGCTGCAAGTGGAGGAGTGGGGAATCAAACCCGGTTCTCACAGATTAGAGTCCACGCACTGAACCACTACACCAAACTGGCTCTCAGTTAGTGTTTTAAGCATGTTTGTATTTTGAGTAAAAAATAAGATTGTTAATTGAGTTTGCCTGCATCCTTTATAAAGCTTGTATCTCCAGTACCTGACATTACATTTTATGGCTAACAGGGCCCGCCTTACAAAGTGACATTTATATCAGATCCAGCCCTCGTAACAAATGGGTTTGACACCTCTGGCCTAGAGCTTGATGGAGGGAACTGCTAATTTGTTTGCAGGCCTGAGCTGGAAAAATAAAGCATTCAGAGCCGCAGCAGGAGCCATTCAAGAGCAGAAAGGGGAAGAAGCAGCCCGGCACTTCTTTTAAGTGAACATTTTAGACTTGCTGTTTTCTTTGTGTTAGTGGGCACCATTTGTTAGGACTTGCCTTTGTTCAGAGTCTCCTTTCTGAAGAGCACTGAAAATCCTGTCTCTGCAAATGTTGCTACCTTCATTCATAGCAATTATGATTCGGTTATACCTGTGGTTGTAAAGCTGTTGGGTTTATGATAAGTGTTTGTTACCTTGAAAACTATAATACCTGGTATGAAGAAATGCATTTTTTCCTGGGAGGTTTGAAATGGGCAAAACCTCCACTTTGGCCTAAAGAGCTGAAGGGTACTTCAAGATAATGAATGCTTTGTAGGGATTTATAACTACCTAGGCTAAAGAGCCTGTCCTATTTTTAACATCTGATAGGGCATATATAGGAGCAGAGGACTTGCATTTTATTCTTTATTTTTTTGGAATCTCTTGCTTATTATGGTGCTGTGCTAAAAGTATGCTTGTGAACATTTTCTTTTTAATAAATACTTTATAACTTTTGAGGCTGGCAGTGGTTCTCTGTACCACATAGACCTTTACCATCTCAGACACGCTATTTCAAAAGGAGCGCCAGGGGGAAGGCAGGCAGTTGGCAAGTGGCTATTCCTCCAGAGGCGCACAAGGCATTAAACTGTTTCCATGGTGATCAGGTGCTGGGCAGTGGGAGTCACAGAGGCAAGGCCTCAGATCTTGGAAGGGAAGCTGGGAGTCCTGACCCTCCCAGTGGGCAATTCAATACAAACACCAGGTGGTGGTGGCGTGCTACGTGAGAGTGGAAGAAAAGCTTCAGGGGTTGAGAAAAACCTAGAAAGGCAGGGCAAAATAGGGCCGGCAGGCCAGAACTGGCCCATTCTGCCACACCTTGAATGTTTCCTTTTCATAAATGCTTGCCATGCTAACAGAGTGTTGTCATTTGTTGATTCTCCAAATGGAAAAGATAGTTTAGAAAAGGCAATATGTAATCCAGCGTTCTGGTGGGTTACACATGACATACATTTTTTTTTCTAAGCAAACATAAAGGTTTGGTTCACACATAACGGCAAACCACAGTTTGTGACTATATTCAAGAGGCAGGAAGATCTTGAGGCTCACATGCTCTCCTCACTCTTCCTCCCTGCAAGCACCCAGCCAAGAGGTTTCCACTTTCACAACAAACAGCTTGCAATTACATCCAATCAGCTGCGGTTTATGCATTCTAGCAAATAGGATTCCAAATGAGGATCAAACCATCATACGAAACCTTGATTTGCACACACAAGACAGACTTTGCCAGTTTGGATGCAATGGCAAACCGTGGTTTTTCATGAAACTGGGAATCTCTACTCAGCCAGCTGCACCCTAAGGATAGGAGGCATTAGAGCACACTGCCCCTTAGCTCATTCACAAATTCAGCAAGCCATCGCTTGTCATGAACCAAACCGTTTAGTCTTGCAGCAACAACACGTTTGCGATAGCACACGCTTCTTTGAGCCCACTTTGCCAGAAGGGTGCTATAATAACCTAAACAAGTAGATAAGAATGCTCTGTGTATAAAGTAAAGAAAAATAAATGTTGTTTCTCAAATGAGGCTCAAAAATTTAAGCAATAAAACAAAAAAAATCAAAGCAGACACTTTTTCAGAAAAGCACAAAGGAATGTTGTGTTTCTTTTTGGCCCAAGTTTCTGCTGTAATCGTTTTAAATAACCGTCAGATGCCTCCTTTTCATGCCCCCTTCCCTTTAAATTTAGCAAACTCAAATGAAACCTCATGGAATTATCTTCACTGTATCGAGGCTTCTGTTGGGCAATGCAGTGCCTGTGTGCCCACCGTCAGAGCGTGACCCTTGTGCTCGGCATTTTGCAAACATCTTTTCCTTGCACTGTCTAGCCTCCTGCTCAATTCTTGATTTGCCATTTCTACAGCTAACGGCTACTTATAAGCAACGTTATGAACTTACATGTCAAAACTGGAGCACAATATATGTATGTTTTGAAGAAAATGCAAAGGGCAAATACCTCTCTTCCTTCAACATTCTCCAGTTGCTTTTACTCAACGGCTTTCAAACTCACCCTCCAGTAAAGTGGGTCAAAGGTAAAGGGGGGAGGGAGCTGCGGTGGCTGAATTCAGCCTAGAAGGGCAATGTTTAAAATAGAAATAAATAGCCCCCATTTGTTAAATCACAGCAGGAGGGAAATAAATAAAATGTACGAACACAGCGTCTCACATAACACGCTCAAAAATCAATTTCAGGGAGCACTCATTGTCATGTTATGCTGTGGTTAAGGAGGGGCAGAAATGAAACCGATCGTAGGTTTTAGAAACCTGCTACAGCAGTAAGCACAAAGGCATTTCTACTTTCGAAACAAATCAGAGGCAAGATATTTCTCTTGAGAGTTCATTGGATAAGATGAGTGCTTAGATGAATTATCGAACATTGAAAAAAGATACGCGAAATGATTGTTAATAAAATTATTTAACGGTGAATCCCGCCCCCCAAAAATTACTAGTTATCCTACATAAGTTAGGATTATTTTTCCCAATCAAGTATGAACCTCCCGGCACGCAAAATATTATATTTAATGTCATCACATATGATTTTCTGTTTATCCAGGACAATAAATCAAGCTGCTTTAACTTCCTTGTGGCTAGAGTTGCCAGGTCCCCTCATTGCTCTGGTAGGGGGATTTGGGGGGCGTTCTGGGGGTGGGCGTGGACGCCGCTCAGGGATCCTCTGGGGTTGGACTAGATGGTCTGTATGACCCCTTCCAACTCTATGATTCTATTTGGGTGAAACTCTATGGGGGTTTTGCCCTTAAACTACAGAGTTTGCCCAAGTACCAGAGCGTCTTTGCATGACGTCCCTGGCACAATGACATCACTTCTGGGTAATGTCATTGTGTTGGGGACATCACACAGTGACGTCGCTGTTTAGAGCAGGGTTTCCCCTAACGGACAGCTGGCCGGCGGCAAGGAGAAGCCCCTGAAACCGGGACCTGGGGGCTGCCAAGCATACTTGTGGCTCATTTTAAAGAAAACAAATTCTAGGCCTTGCATGCTTCCCAGAATAAGGCAGAAGATAACACCATATAACACCACAGCAGTGTAGTTGTTAGCATGTCAGACTACGATCTGGGGGACCCATGGCCGAACCCAAACTCTGCCCTGGAAGCTTGATGTGTGACCTTGGGCCAGCCAAGGATAAAATGGTGGAGGGAACAATGATGCTATAAACCGCTTTCAGGAGAAAAGTGGAGTCTCAATATCTAAACAAATAAATAAAATATAGCACAGTGCAAACTGACTGTACAAACAAGCTGTTCCAGGATTCTGCCGAGAGATGAAGACTGTGGAAGTGTGCTGCAGAAAACAGCTCCACCGACTTTGCAAGGAAACAGAGGTACATGCTCAGGGTCCGTCTCCCCATAACCATCTCTGGCCCACATACATGGGTGGCAGCACCTAATTCTGGTCCCACATCCGACCTTATAGTCTGCAAGCATCAGTGGGTGCACACAAACACAGAAAGTATGGGCACAACCACACAAAAAGCATTCTCAAGGTATTCACTTTGGCCAGATTATTCCCACATTTCCCATTCAGAAGCAAAGCCCTGAGAGTGCACGAGGATCCTGCGGGAAAGCTGTGTGTTAAAACTGTGTCCCTCCCCCACCCTACCCTCAAGTCTTCCTGGTCCAGCAGTTGAGCTCACCTTACTGCTGCCTCCTCAAACATATGATCTGGATTATGCCCAGGTAATTTGTTCCCTGACAAAGTACAGCAGTACTGAGCACCCCTCTAGGTAAGACACAGGCCTGCAACTGACCGAGTATGTGTGTGGTTCTTCCACACATGTGAGATAAAAATGGGGGAAAGAGGGGGAAAGCAGGAGGAAGAGAGCACTGAGTGGTCATGTGGCTCTTTAGAAGGCCACAAGGCTTGGGGCGTTACTTAGCAAATGTTTGCTTAGCTCTTTAACACAGAGATAAAAGCACACTAAGATTTTTGTTGCATCTTCTTAATTACCTCACTGACAGAAGAACTGAAAATATATGTATTTAAACTAAGGTAAATGCATATTTTCTATTCTTGTCCCTTCTCTCCCCCCCCCCCCCAATCCCCCCCCCCCCCAGCATGTACTATGAGCTGCTACCAAGGTGGTGTGAGTGTGTTTTGCTGCATTGTCTCACAATGGATTTTATACTGTGAACATTAAAAGGGGTTTTTGAATTACTACTTCGAGCAAAACAAGACATTTTCTTTTAAAATGAAGAGACACATTCAGTCTGTACTCCAGACAGCCCATTTACAGTGGCAATCCTTAACAGGACAAAGTTTAGGGTTGCCAAGTCGCGGCGGGGGATCGTAGGTCTTCACAGAATCCTTGCCGCGGGGACAGCGAGACGCGTTGCACCCACCGTCGCCAGGATCTGACGCTACGCGTTGCTCTGGCAAACGGGGCTCCAAACAGCCCCGTTGCCAGAGCGATGCATAGCGTCATGTCCTGGCGATGGCGGTGCAACGCATCTCGCCGTCCCCGCGGCAAGGATTCTGTGAAGACCTATGATCCCCCGCCGCGATTTGGTGAGATTTGGCAGGCCTCGGCCAATGTGGCTGCCCACCTGAATCTATCCTTAACAGAGTTACACCCTTCCCAGCCCAACTTGCACAGACTCAGAAGGATGCAACTCTACTTAGGGGGATTCCACTGTTGTAAAGTTAGATTTGAGTCCAGTAGCACCTTAGGGACCAACACGATTTGAGGGGTATAATCTTTCAAGAATCAAAGCTCTCTTCATCAGATAAAGGGGGCTTTGGCTCTTGAAAAATTCTACCCAGAAAATCTTGCTGGCCTCATAAGGTGCTACTGGACACCCATCTAGTTCTTCTACTGCAGACCAATACAGTTACCCTCCTAAAAGTTTTGTTGTTGTTGTTTAGTCACACAGGGGTTTTTTTTAATTTATAATTTTTATTCATATTAACATTGCAAATTTATACACATGTAAATATAAAAAGTACAAATATACAACAAACATGTTACTGTAAATTAAGAACTTATTTTGATATAACATTAACTCTAGTCCAACTCGTTAATTACAAATTTTCCTATTCATCAAAGATCTTTTCATGCATTGAATTAGTGCTATACTTTTAACATAATGAGGTCTCTAGCTTAAAGATGGCATATAGACAAGATAAAGAACCAAGACATTAGAAGTAACTTAAAAGAAAAACGAAAATAGATTAATAGTATTTCAGATCCATTTATGAAATTATGACCACTGAGAGGATACAAACCGCTGAGACAAATAATCTAAGATTGGATACCATTTTCCTGTGAATGATGATTGGCTTGGTAAACGAGAATTATAAGACAATTTATTGGTGACTGCATCCATAAGGTAGTGGTTCCACAGTTTATGGAACCAGACGTCAATTGTTGGAGCCCTTACATCTTTCCAAAAGGATGCAATTGCTGTTTTTGCAGCATCCAGCATGACTTCGATAGTGTCTTTGTGAGGTCTGCCAGCAAGTTCTTTTGGCCATGTATTTAAAAATAAAACCTCTGGTTCTAAGGGTACTTGTATTTTAGTGATCTCTTGAATAATTTTCAATATTTCTTCCCAAAGTTTCCGTATTATTTTACATTTCTACCAACAGTGGGAGAAATCTCCCACTTGGAAGCATTTTTTCCAGCACTGAGATGATTGAGTAGGTGATATGTAAGAAATCTTTTTAGGTGTTGCATACCAACGTGTCATAATCTTCAGGTTTTGGAACTGCACTAGTCACACAGTTGAGTCCGACTCTTTGCGACCCCATGGACCACATCACACCAGGCCCTCCTGTCTTCTGTCATGCTCTGGAGTCTGCTCAATTTCATGTTCATTGCATCGATAACACTATCTAGTCATCTCATCCTTTGCCATCCCCTTCTTCTTTTACCATCAATCTTTCCCAGCATCAGGGTCTTCTCCAGTGAGTGCTCCCTTCTCATTTGGTGGCCAAAGTATTTGAGCTTCAGCTTCAGTATCTCCAGTGGGTCATGTTTTGTCTGAGTTCTCCGCTACAGCCTGTCCATCCTGGGTGGCCCTCCACGGCATAGCCCGCAGTCTCGTCAAACCATGCAAGCCCCCGGGCCACGTCAAGGCAGTGATCCATGAAAGAGTCCTAAAAGTTAGGGTTGTCCAATTGTTTCTGCAAATAGATATACCCATTAATGCTTCATATCAGAAAGAAGGCTGCCCTGTTTAAGTTGAACCCTTCTTATTCTATTACCCAGAATATGGCCTAGAAGCGGTCTCTCCAAGGAGAAAGCAGTCCTGTAGGGGTGGGGGAAAGTATCAGATCACACAGTCTCTTCTCCTTGACAGAACATCTGCTTCCCCCGACCCTCTCATGCCAGGCCTAGAGCAAGGCTAGTACATGGACTTCAGATGGCTTAGGCTACATAACACTGTTTTACTAAACTTGTTGTTCAGTCGCACAGTCAAGTCCAACTCTTCATGACCCCATGGACCACATCATGTCTCCTTGAGGATACAGCATCCCACCTGTGACCTACGGAGAGGCTGTTGAGGTGGGCTCCCCAACCCCACAGTGAAGCTTTGGTTGTGAGGGTGAGAGCAGGAGTGGGAAGATGGAACGGGATCCCCTCCGTCAGGTTGTCTGACTGCGTCCACCACAGTAGGGAGTCGCGTACCTCTTGTGGTGGGGGAAAAGCAACGGATTGGGACATCCTTAGAGGCTTGAAGTGACGGATGAACCAGAGCTGGAGTGGTCACATTCGCAACTTTGCAAAACGGAGGACTGCAGTTGTTGCCACCATTAGGCCCAGGAGGCGTTGAATCTGGAAGGCGGAGGAGGTTCCTCGTAGTCGAACCTGTTCTGCCTGAACAGTCAGGGTTCGTGCCCTGTCCTGGGGCAGGAAGGCTGCACCCTCTTGGGAATCAAGTATCGCCCCTGTGAATTGCATTCTTTGAGAAGGGACTAGGCACGACTTCTTGTGGTTGACCCTGAGTCCCAGACAATGAAGGAGATTGAGGGCCTGAGATATCTGACAAATGAGGAGGGCCTTGGAAGGGGTGACCAGAAGGCAATCGTCCAGATACGGGAACACCGTCAGGCCACAGAGGCGGAGATGTGCCACAACAACTACCATCATCTTGGTAAAGACCCTCGGGGCCGTGCTGAGGCCAAACGGTTGACTTCTGTATTGGTAGTGGCTGCCACCTATCGCGAATCGGAGGTATTTGCGATGGGCGAAGTGGATAGTTAAATGGAAATAGGCATCCTCGAGGTCGAGGGTGGCCATCCAGCATCCCTGGGACAGGAGAGGCAGAATGATGGGAAGGGATGTCATTTTGAATTTTTGGTACCTTACAAAGGTGTTGAGGCCGCGAAGGTCTAAGATTGGCCTCTGCCCGTCATCCCTTTTGGGTACCACAAAGTATCAGGAATAAAAACCGAGTCCCTGGTGATCTAGAGGCACGGGCTCTATAGCACCCTTTGACAGAAGTCTGGTGACCTCCTTGAGGAGGAATAACGACAGGGTAGTGATGACGACTATAGGAAGAGGTGGGAGTTCCATGAATTCAATGGAATAGCCCTTGGCTAAGATGGAAAGGACCCATTGGTCCGACGTAATGGTGGCCCAGGCCTATAAATATGGATGGAGGCGGGTAGGGTCAAGAGAGGTAGAAAGGCGGAGGTCAAAGGCCCTGCTTGCCCGGTTTGGGTTGTTTCGGTCTGACGATCTGCTGTCCAGAGCCATATCTCTGTCTGGCCTGGTACTGCTGCCTATTTGCAGATGGGGACCGACGTGGCCTATAACCTTCATCCGGCGACAGCTTAGCATATTGGCGTCTGGAGCCGTAACGAGACCACGAGCGAGGACAAAAAGGCTTAGAGGGGGCAGAGACCCCTAGCGACCTCAAGGCCTTAATGCTTTTGTCCATTTCCTGGAGGGTCGATTCAGTGGACGCATGGAAGAGACCTTGGCCATCGAAAGGCAAGTCCTCTATGTACGCCCTAGTATCAGCAGAGAGTGCAGTGGTCCTCAGCCAGGAGTGCCTACGGAGGGCAACTGCAGATGACATTGTTTTTGAGTATGTTTGGATGAGTTGATGATTTGTTTAGAGAGCAGCAAGCCTTCCTTTTGTAGCTTCCTGGCCTCTTGACATTTGTCATCAGGCACTGAGGTCAGAAAGTCGGTAAATCACTCCCAAAGCAAGTACTGGTAGTGGCCCATACAAGCAACATAATTAGATGTCTTAATGCCGAGGGCTCCCGCTGAGTAAAAACGACGACCAATGGAGTTTAACTTCTTACTCTCCTTATATGAAGGGGTAGCAAGGGTCCATTTACTTTTTGAGACGGATGACACGACCAAGGAGTTGGGCTTGGGGTGGATATGGAGGAATTCCGCTCCCGTCTACTGGACCCGATACATGTGATCCAAACGCCTGGACGACACTGGAGCAGAGGAAGGCTTGTCCCACGGGGCCTTAGATGCCTGTAGAAGAATGGTTGACATCGGGAGAGCGATCGAGGTGGAGGTATCAGTCTGCACGACATTGAAGACAGCGTCCGACACCGAAGGTTTGGGTTGGACGATCGACATGCCCAGGGAATGTGCCATCCTCTTGACCAAATCTCCGTATGACGAGAGATTCTCAGAAGGCGAGATTGGCAGATTGTCCGATACTGTAGCCTTTGGTGACGGATCTTTAGGCGATTCAGGGCTTTCCAAATCATCAGTGTCGGTATCGGAGATGAATGATACGACAGGTGATACCGGAGCTGCAGGGATATCTGGTATCGGGGCGACTTTCGGTGTGGAGCGGAGCGGAGAGGATGGGCGACAAGGTTTCTCTGGGGCTTTGGATTGTGACGCGGAAGACTTAGATTTACGGTGGGGAGAGCATGACCGACGTGATCCATGGTCCCAGTCCGACTGTGGCCTAGGCATCAGCCATGGCATGGGTGCCGACATTGGGTACGATGTGAACCAGCAAGGCATCTTCCCCCTACGATCCCACGGCATCGGTGGGTTGAAGTAAGTTGGAGAGTGCGGTCTTAATTCCCGTCTAGGCTAGTATGAGAGCATGGGCCTGGAACGACGGTAATCTGGGCACTCATCAAGTCGATATCGATATTCGTGGCCTCTGGGTGATTGGGATCGACGGTGTCGAGAGCCCGGTGCCGACTGAACACTTTCCCAGGAAATCACCGACTGGGAATGATGTGCACGAGGCTGACGCAAAACCGTTCCCTCAACTTGAAATGGTGAGGCCGAAATTGGTCCAGAATCGACCGAAGCCTCTGATATCAGGGAGTTCAGGTGCCGGATTGGTGAGTCCAGTAACTCAATCGTCAGCAGCTCCAGTATCGGGGTATCAACGACATCAGGTTGTGCCCGCTGGACAGGGGGTAATGCAGAGCCCGATTGCACATTATCGCTGCTCACTTTCTGAGACTGATGCATAGTGCCAGTGAGAGAAGACTTCGCTTTCTTGTGCTTCTCCTTTTTTTTCTTTTTAGCCGGCGTAGAGGCGGATGAGGCCTCGTTCGACGCCAAGCGCTTAGAAAACTGCCCCCCGTCCGATGCCGACTTTGCACAGTGTAGGGATTTTGGTGCCGAGGTGCCTCCCGATGTCGACTTGGTTGCCGTCGATAGGGAGGGTACATACTTGGCGGACATATTTCCCTCATGCACAGGGGACAATGCCAACTTCCAAAGCGCTACTCGAAGTCTCGCGGCTGTTTTTGCGAGTTTGGTTTGAGAACTTCACACAATGGCGGCAAGCGTCTGGGCGATGAGTCTCCCCAAGGCAAATAATGCAGAGTGTGTGGACGTCATGGGGGGCAAGTTTACTGCCACAGCCAACACACAATTTAAAACAACCCCCTCTTTTGGCCATAAAAGAGTAAAAAGGCCCAAAAGACAAGAAAAAGGTCCTTCGCTGAGGTGAGGAAATTTTTACCTCAGGAAGGGGGGGGAAGGGCGGGAAGCTGCCTGAGGCAGCGGCAACCCTCAACGAAAAGTCTCTCTCTTTTTTCTTTTTTTTTATAATAAGAAGAAATAAAATAAACGCTGGAAGCTAAGAAAAGAAAAATAGGGAGTATCCGTCGTGAGAGGAAAAAACGCTTCTTCACCGACCAGCAGAAACAAGCTGTTAACAGCATGGAGGGATGTCCATGCCCCTCCTCTTTGGGCATGCGCAGTGGGGTTCCCGCGCATGCCTGGAGAGGCGCAAAAATCCCTTTGTGAGCTTTGCATACCACCGATACGTATCAGCGCAGGCGCATAATCCCATGGGTGTGATGCACAGAGACCACAAAGAAGATTAGCAATATTTCTCATTTCCCTCTAATGAAATATAAATGAGGGGAGCCATTAACATTGTAAGAGTTCAAAGGGATAACAGCGTCACGGCAAAACATATTCTTTTTCTTTAAAATGTCCTCCAGCTATTCTTGTAGTATTAGATCACACAAAACATTATATGTCAGAAGAAATAAATAATAACTTTGCTATGCTAACGATATGACTAACACTTCCGCTTGGAGAAAGGTTTGTTCCCACCCCACCCCCCACCCTTGAAGGAGAAGCTGAGTCACTGATACGAATGCAGAGATCACAGTGATGGGAAAGGCATACTGGGAATCTGAAGAACGTCATGTATTAAACATTTTAAGTATTTAATTAATACACGTTCTTCAGATTTCCAGTATGAATTTAAGATTCTCTGACCTGCTTTCATTAAGCGGCATTATGTATTTATGGCAAAGTGGGTGTGTCACTAGTAGAACGACTACATGGATCTGCCCTTAAACTCGGAAATCGAGTTGGTGCAAAACACCACAGCCTGGCTATTGGGGGGGGGGGCATTCTTGTAGAGGGATCCTTTGATGGATCAGTTCCAGAGGTGACTCATTGGTGGTGGAAAGGGCTGTCAAGTTGCAGCCAATTTATGGTGACCCCACAGGGTTTTCAAGGAAAGAGATGTTCAGAGGTGGTTCTGCCATTGCCTGCCTCTGTGTAGCAACCCTGGACTGCCTTGGCGGTCTCCCATCCAAGCACTTACCAGGGTCTACCCTGCTTAGCTTCCGAGACCTGACGAGATCAGGCTAGCCTGGGGCATCCAGGTCGGTTTGCCACTGACTGCCTCTGCAAAGGAACCCTGCACTTCCCGGGGGGGGGGGGGCCTCCACCAGTGTTCCCTCTAAGCTGAGTTGGTGTGAGCTAGCTCACAGTTTTTTAGCCTCCGGCTCACATTTTTATCTTAGCTCAGGAAGGATGGCTCTAGAACAAACTGATCTATGCGGCAGCCAAATCGCTCACTCACAACTTTAATGCCAGTAGCTCACAAAGTAGAATTTTTGCTCACAGGAATCCACAGCTTAGAGGGAGCACTGTTGATAGTCTCCCATACAAGTACTCACCAGGGTCAACCTTGCTTAGCTTCCAAGATTTGATGAGATCAGGTTAGTCTGGCCCATCCAGGTCAGGGGTAGGTCACTTATTAGGAATAAAGTTTTTCCGAACCGATGATCTTTTGCCTTCAACAGATACATTCATTTGCATTGCCCTTTTTCTCCGCCCCCCCCCCAATTGTACAATCCCAGCCCAACTGTGTTATTTTGTCATGCTAGGACTCTCCGCTATCAGATTCAAACGTTATCATACCTTGTAACCCACTTAGTGATTCACTGAGAAGTTTTTATTGTACTTGTAATCCAATTTAAACCCTAGTGAGAATAGTAGACTATAAATGAACAATGAGAAAATAATGCTTCTTTAATCATTACCCCAAACAAGCCAGTTCCTCCACTTAACATTCACCCAACGTGAGAGCAACAAAACCTAGAGACAGGATTGTTGAGCCACCAATACAGTGAACTTTTGCTTTACAAAGAGGAAGAAGAGGAGAGTTGGATTTCTACCCCGAACTTCACTCGGAGTCTCAGAGTGGCTTACAATCTCCATCCCTTCCTCTCCCCACAACAGACACCCTGTGCGGTAGATGGGGCTGAGAGAGCTCTGAGAGAACTTGTGACTGGCCCAAGGTCACCCAGCTGGCTGCATGTGGAGGAGGAGTAGGGAATCAAACCCGGTTCTCCAGATTAGAGTCTGCCACTCTTAACCACTGCAACAATAATACAGCAGACCTACTTCCAGAGACCACAAATAATATGTTCTGCAAAAATAAAGTGTGTAATGTGGGAAGCTGAAAGGATTCATTTGATACATTCCCCAATTGCTATCTGATAAAGGAAGATTTGAGCCTGAAATTCTTGTTTGTCTCCAAGGTGCCGCTGGACTCGATGCTAGCTCTTCTACTCCAGACCAACATGGCTATCCTCCCGAAACCCAGTTTCCCAGGTGGGGTTGTCAAGAAACTGCTCTCTGAGGAACAAGCTAAATGAACCGCAGGACAGGGCACTACAGCGATAAGACAAAAGTCTGTTTGCGGACGCAAGCCACAAGTCGAAGGTTTTGACCACATGCCCCAACACGTGATGCATTTTGCTTCTGCAGTTCTCCTTATCCCCAAGCGGAGGAGGAGGAGGAGGAGGAGATTGGATTTATACCTCGCCCTTCACTACTCAAAGGAGTCTCAGAGCGGCTTACAAACTCCTTTCCCTTCCCCTCCCCACAACAGACACCCTGTGAGGTAGGTGGGGCTGAGAGTGCTCTGACAGAGGCTGCTCTTTTTCAAGAACGCCTCTGACAGAACTATGGCTTGCCCAAGGTCATCCAGCAGCTGTGAGTGGAGGAGTGGAGGAATCAAACCCGGTTCTCCCAGATTAGAGTTCGTGCACTTAACGTGAAAGATATAAATATCACAAAAAAGTTTTGGTGAAGAGAAAGTGGGTGAGATAAGCAGTAAAATCCTCTTTTTCATCCGGTCCCAAAATAAACTTTGAGAGTATCCCAGCTGAGCCCTCTCTGTTTTAATCAGCAAGAAGCTGGATTTTTTTCAATACCTTTTTTTATAGAATGTATGTTAGCACAAACCGATACGATATTAGTACCCCATGTTAACAAGAAGGGGCAGGACTCACTTGTAATAACAAGATATCAGTTTTGGATTCTGATATGTCAAACCAAATAAATAACTTGAGTCTACTCAAAAACAGAGATTGGCCACAGGTGGGACTGAGTTGCCAAACCGTGATATCCCCCCCCCCCGGTTAAATTAAGAGAACTGTGTGGGGTTATAGGCACATTTTCTTTCCTCTCAATAAAATGCCTGTAATCTGGTTCCCACAGGACTCCCCCGTTTTCTACAACGTCTTGTTCCTCTTCTGTACACTACTTTTCCCAAATGCTTTCATCTCTGCAGCTCAGAACTTGCACAGTTGTTTGAGTCACATGGAAAACTGGAATGTGCTCCAGTTTTGCAAACGGAAATTTAGTTTTCATAATTTAAAAAAAGTTCACAATTAATCTGGCAGTAGTAAACACAATTAGTAATTAGTAATCTTGCGTCACCTCTAAGTAGCTGGTACTTCTCATTAAAGGGACACTGCATTTTAGTAACACTTTGAGGTTGCTTTTTTTTACTCCTACACAGCAACATCAAAAAAATTGTAGACACCACTCCTAAAATTATTCTCAAAAGTGAAGTCATCTAAAGTGGAGTGTCACAATCATACAAGAGCATGGAAGACTGACTATAAAGCTGTGCACACGCACTGATAAGGCACTTTCACGCACACTAAATAACGCACTTTCAATCCACTTTCAATGCATTTTGCAACTCAGGGTTGCCATCCCCCCGATGGGGGCAGGGTTTCCGCCACTTTGGGGGGCTCAAATTCGTTCCCAGCCCCGCCCCCAAAAAGCCCTGGCACACCCAATATGCCCAGCTTGATGATGCCACCCAGAAATGACATCATTACACCAAGCACATCGCACAGGGGATGCTCTAGCATTTGGCTAAAAACTCTATGGACCATAGAGTTTTTTGACAAATGCTAGAAGCATTCCCTGCACAACGTGATCCAGGAACCCAGGCTGGAGCCCCCTGCTGGCAGCCAGGTAAGACCTGGCTACCCTATTGCAACTGGATTTTACTGTGTGAAATGACAAAATCCAGTTGCAAACAGCTACTGGAAAATGCATTATTTAGCAAGTGTGAAAGCACCTTAACTCACACACAGCTCAAACACAGATGCTCACTTCTGCATACACATGCACAGCCATGAGCGAGCCACTCTTGTTGCCCTTCTAAAGGTGTCTTCTAAAGATGGTTCAGTAATGAATATGGAAGTCAGCAGGAGTACCTCTGCCCACAACAGAGGCCTCTAAGGTCCCTGAAAGGAACTCCGAACTTTATTGACCATGGCCACAGACTGATTTATTTTATTTAGAACATTTGTATGACCTCTCTCCAGACTTGCTCACATTAAAACAGTAAAAACCATTAAAAATTCAAGAATAAAAGCAAAAATAAAATCAGTAAAACAAACAAAAACAAAACCATTAGCAATAAAAACAAGCCCAAGTCTAAAACTGCTTAGCACAGACCAGTCTAAAATTCTGTTGATAAAACTGTCTATAACCCAGGAGCCAACTATATAAGATGGAACCCCTTAGTTAAAAGCCTGGGTAAAGGACTGGTGCCTAAAAGGAAGTGAGGTGGGTTGCCAGAGAAGCCTCAAGGGGGAGGGCATTCCAAAGTCAAGGTACCACCACTGAAAAGGCCCAGTCCCTAGAGGTTAATCATGGTTCATTCTTGTGTACTTTCCTCAGCGTCACCCATTTCAGAGGGTCCTGTTTATAGATTTAAGAGAGAATTACTTCATCCGGTCATGGTCCTCCATAATGTTTACTGATACTGACTAGACCCTACTGAATGGTTGTGCAGCAAATAGTCCCAAACTGCTTTTAAAAAAATTATTGTGATACTTCTAAGGTACTGGCGACTTTCTTTTCCAGATCCTTCAACTGACAAGTACCTAATTTGCTGCCAATTTAGAGATATTACTCAAGAGTTTTTTTGTTCACGCTTCAACATTTCTGGAAAATCTTACATCTGTAATATACGTTAGGAATTCAGAAGAAAGTAAAATACCCCAAAAGCGTCTCTCCAAGGCAACCACAAACTGCAGAATGAATTCTGCTAGCAACAGCACCTGGTACACAATGATTAATGCAATGAACCCATCCTGGAATACAACAGCTTCTAATTACAGTTCTGGATGGGGGTGTATTAATTGCTGAGCTAGCACCGCTTCACATACACATGGCATTACATCAATATAACAATATCATGACACACCAGAACTTCAAAAGCAGATATAATGGGGCCATTGTTTCGCATGGAGCTGTCGCCTGAAGTACATTACAATGCACAAGCCTAAAGACTTTCAAAAAAGAGCAGCACACTGGCACTTTTAGCGCATGCACGAACACCTTCACTAACTCAGTCCAAAGCAGCTGTCAGCAGCAACTGGAAAGGAGAAGGATGGTGCTTTAACTACTCTACAGATGGAAGTTGCAGGAGATAATCAACGACTGGCCCAGCCACCTAAACAAGCTGCTTCTAAACACTTAAGACAGACTTTAAAATCACTATGAACTCATTGAGTAATCAGGTTTTAGCATCCAAAGACACCAGTTCTTTCAGTATCACAAGGGAACCTGAAGCCCCATAGGTGAAACATATAGAATGTACAGACTGCACACACCAGAGGAAAACATATTCCGAGGGTAGCTGTGTCAGTTTGCAGTACAACAGCTAGATCTGAGTCTAGTAACACCTTAGAGACTAGGAAGACTTTTGGGATATAACCTTTCAAGATTCAAAGCTGACAAAGGGAGCTCGGACCCTCTCGAAAGCTTATACCCCCCAAAATCTTGTTGGTCTCTAAGGTCCTCCTAGACTGGAATCTAGCTGTACCAGAAGAGGAGTTCGAACAAGCATACTAACCCCCCCACCTCTGCTCACAATTGTCCCCACCCATTCTATGCACACTGAGCACATGAGAGCACAGGGCCAATGGCAATGCCAGTGCATGTACAAACTTCATGCTGAGCACAGGGGCAGAGCTTGGGTCTAGACAGGATGTCCCCTCTTGAGCAAACATGCCGGAAGAGCTGCACTAGCTTACAGAGGGCAGGGCCTGCACACTCAAGCCTGTGGCACATGCTCTGTGTACACCATAAGTTGCATTTAAGGGACTTGAGAAGATAGCCAGGTGAACATGGTTTAAAAAGAACTGCATTTATATTATTGGTGGAAAGTATAAGCAAAAAAGTGGGCATTCTGAACTACAGTCCAGTTCTTGTGACTTTCAATAAAGTGGCTAGCAAGGTATTTTTAAGGAAGGAAGTGGTGCAGAGCGCAGTGACAATTCCATACAATATTCCACACCAGACTGAATGGACTCACAGATGGCTCTGTTTCCACAGCGATAAACGGAAATCCAAAGTGACCGCTTGCCCACACCCACATAATTCAAATTGCTTCGTGACGGTGGTCTTGCCTAATCTAGAACGTCTCAAGATGAAGCTAATAAGATGACAGCAAGGGAGAAGAAAACATGAAGGTTCAGTAGTGGGTTAAGTGCACGGACTCTAATCTGGGAGAACCGGGTTTGATTCCCCACTCCTCCACTTGCACCTGCTGATGCGACCTTGGGTCAGTCACAAGCTCTGGCACAGCTGTTCCTGAAAGAGCAGTTTGTGTCAGAGTTCTCTCAGCCCCACCCACCTCACAGGGTGTCTGTTGTGGGGAGGGGAAGGGAAAGGAGTTTGTAAGCTGCTCTGAGACTCCAAGTGAAGGGCGGGGTATAAATCCAATCTCTCCTTCTCTCTTCTTCTTTTCATTCTTCACAGCTTTACAGCGGCCGTTTACTTATATTGCATCATCCTCCAGGAATCGTCCCCCAAGAGGCACGGCAAGGTGGCTGAGAAAAGCAATCCCATTTCCCGCTTGCTGTGTGGCTCTCCTGAGAAGGAAAGAGGGTTTTCCCCAAGATGACGAGAAAGGGGGCTTTTCAGTCTGGGCAAAGAATGATGCATTTCCCCCCGTAAAGGGCACATTTATTCCTGCTTCCTGAGAACCAGCACGATGCCGTTGGCTCAGACCCAGAAAACTCAGGCTAGAATTCACATGAGATAAACAAAATAAAGAAATCCTCCTCAGAGACAGGAGGGAGAGGTGACTGGGGAAAGGAGACCATCCTTGACCTGCTTGGGTGGGGTGGGGGGGGTGTTTCTAAGTGAGTGTCAGCATAGCAGAGCAGTTAAGAGAAAGGATCCCCAACATGACGCCAACACCATTCTTGGTACCTACCAAGTGTTTTTAGAAAGTGCGTGGGGGCCAGATGGGGCTTTGACCTGGCCTAACCTGGTCAGGGGGTGGGGAAAAGAGAGATGATAAAAACGCTTTGCAGCAGGAAGGAAGTCTTTTTTCTCTTGGGTACTGAGTCCATGAATGGACACAGATCTCTCCACTGGGAAGGCAACCATTGACCATGTGCTTGCCTAAAGAGCTAGAGAAAGCTTTAAGGAAAAAGAACTCTGTAGAGATTTGTAACATCCTAGGCTTAAGGAGCCTGTCCTATTTTAACATCTGATAGGGCATGAGGGACAGAGGATTTGAGTTTTACCAATTTCTTCTGTATCCATTGGCTCAATCTTGCGCTGTGCTAAAAGTAGACTTTTGAACATTTTTTAAATAAATACTTTATAACGTTTGATGCTGGTGGTGGTTCTTTGTACCACATAGACCTCCACCATCTCAGACATGCTGTTTTAAAAGGAGACAGTTTGCAAGTGGCTATTTCTCCAGTGGGATGCAAGGCCATAAACCGTCCCAGTGGTGACCAGGTGCTGGGCAGCAGGAGACATAGAGGCAAGGCCTTGGATCTTGGAAGGGAAGCTGGGAGTCCTGATCCTCCCTGTGACGACCTCCTTATTCTGGAGGTCTGGTTTCCCTTTAAAAGTGTTCTTTATTTTATTCTACTGGGTATATCTGGCTGCCACCAGGAAATTTAAGGCTTTCCAAACCTTTATGCTTTTACTTTTGTTATCACTGGGTAGGTAGGTCGAGTTTAAGGATCATGAGGAACTATGTGGTCCTGAGGAAGTATTCCTTTCAGAGCTGGTATACTTAAATAAAAGATTTATTGAAATAATTCATAAATAAAAGGGTAGAACAATGTAACCAGTAATGTGAATATTTTGAACAATTGCTTGGTGTCTCACACAAGATCTGCTCCCTTACTGACAGGGATCTTTCAGGTACCTTTGTAAAACTTTAATTCAAGGTCTTATAAGTTCACTGTTTCTCTCCAAGATATCAGGACATACAGCCTTTCCTATAATTTGTCTTCAATTAAACTTTCATTTACTTTTTCTTATTCTCTGTAACTTCCTTCATACACAGAACTAACAGCTTGTCTAACTCATTCCCCACACAGAACTTAGAGCAAACTGAACTTCTCTCTGCTTCTCTCACAGAACTCAGAACTAACTGCCCATTTCCACTGTTTTCATCAACTGTCAAACCTGTAACTGAAACCTCTGACTGACATACAGACATATCCACTCATTCTCACTTCCAAAACCCCTCCCCCTCTCTGTCAACCACCAATCATACCACGCTTGCTTCTCTCAACCACTCTAGTCTACTTACCACCGCCATGCAACCAAACTTTTAAAGACCCACACACACACACATAAAACAAGGAATCATTACACTCCCACTGGGAGTGTACAAAGTCTGGTGCTAATGGCGGGCTACACGAGAGTGGAAGAAAAGCCCTTGCAGGGGTTGAGAAAAAACTAGGATAGCCGGGCAGAAGAGGGCCTGCATGCCAGAGCAGACACATTCTGCCACAAGACGTTTTGCCCACGATTTTGGTGGTCCCATCCCACCTATTTCATGTGTAGAGTGTTTAACCTCCCAGCTGATAAAGCTGCAAGCTGTCCTATGGTACAATACTACAGGAAATAGACAATCAACTCTGTTTTAAAATAATTCTACCAGCTGTCATGGTATTCTTTGTGTGTTCAGGAGTTAAACAGCAACAGATACACGGCAAAGTAACAGCCTTGAGACATCACATTATAAATTAGATTACTACATTCAAACCATTGCTCCTGGTTTATATTATCGTATTATTGTATTGTCTCCTCAAATGATTCCTTTGTCTGGGCCTTGAAATCAGAACAAACAGCTCCGTAATTCTCTACTCACAAACTACATCCCCCCCCCCTACATTTCCACTTGTTCCAATCTTCACCGAGAGAACAGTATGTGCAACTTGAACGTTTACTACCAGATGACTTCAAAAGAAAATTCTGATCACGTCTGTATTTCTCCGCTAGCAAAAGAAACAATGGCTCATATAAAGTTCAGACTAAGAAACAGAAAAAGACAGAGAGTTCATCCATTATAACATATATACACACACACACAACAGCCTTCCTTAAATCGGCAACAAAATTGTAAGCTTTAGCTTACTTCAGGGTGGAATTTGCAGAACAGTCCTGAACTGGGGGCGCCAATTTCCTGTTGCTTCCCCCTTGAATATTTTTGAACAACGTCACTTTTTTTCCACCCTACCCCTTTCCCTTTAAATGAATTTTTGCACAATGACTTAGACTTGACCACCACTGAACCACACACACATGAAAATACTCTTACAGCTGGATCCTGTATTATTCCCAGATGTACAGAGATCCTGAGATACATTTACAAAGCGCAAGAGCCAAGTAAGCAGTGGGGGCACTTTCCCTACATTTTCAATCAATTCATTTCTCCATCCCATAAGCCAGCCGCCTGCTATTGTGCCCCATAACCTCAAGTATGTCTTTTCTGAAATTGAGCTTTAAACACTAGAAAAAAACTTTTGTAAGGAAGTTAAAAAAAAAATACTACAGAAAGCCAAAAGGAAGTAATCAGCTCCATATGGGCATTTAAATATAACACTGTGAATGAATATGCATGCCAAATCCACCCACACACAGCTCCAGAGATGTTTTGAGAATTATACCTAATTCATTTTGATTACTAGTTTTATCCAGGATATCATTCAACGGTAGAAGTTTTTAAAAATCCATTATTGTTCTGACACAGGTAAAAATATAGTAATAGGGTTATTATTCCAAGAACTGCATAAATATAATACATTCTAGTGAAATCACAGAAAAACTTCGCACAGAGGCTTTGTAATTATAGGGCTTTAAAATGCCAACTACCTTTGAAAAATAACTGTTTATTAAATTGCTTCCAAGCAAGTCCCTAGAATATACACGTATGATACCCCCCAATGCACAATTTGAGTCCAGTAGCACCTTTAAAGGCTCTGACCTGGATGGCCCAGGCTAACACAATCTCCTCAGATCTCAGAACCTAAGCGGGGTCAGCACTAGGGAGACCACCAAGGAAGTTCAGGGTTGCTATGCAGAGGCAGGCAACAGCAACCCACCTCTGAATGTGTCTTGCCCTGATGTGAACGGCCCAGGTTAGCCAAGTCTTATTTACTCACCGGCGGGGGGGAGTGTCTGCTTGCTCCGGGAGCTGGCTGCGGCCGTGTGCGTGCGTGCGCTTTGCGCACGCGCCCCACCAGAACGTCACCAGAGGTGACGCACAACATAGGGCACGTTGGGGGCGTGGCCCAGATCGTCAGGGGGAAACCATATGGTTTCCCCCCCCCCGACGTGACACAGCTTCGGGGGGCGGAGTTCCCCCCGGGGCCCGATTCCGCCACGGCGGAAATCAGGCCTCCAAAGCGGGGGTTTCCCCGCCCCCCGCCCCCACTTGGCAGCCTTAGTTAGCACACTCTCATCGTATCTCAGAAGCTAAGCAGGGTTGACCCAGGTTAGTCCTTGGATCACCGGGGTCAGTATGCAGAGACAAACAATGACAAACCACCTCTTTGTCTCTTGCCTCAAAATCCTATGGGGTCACTGTAGGTCGGCTATAACTTGACAGCGCTTTTTACCAGCACATTTATTTACTTTATTAAATTAGATTTACTAGACCGCCCTTCCCCACAAAGTAGGGCTCAGGGCAGCTTACAACAGAGTAATACACAAAAATTATTCAAGTCAAAATTAAAGCCACCTAAAGATCAATAGATAAAAATAATATACATATACTAGACGGCAGGGAAAATTTCAGCTCCCCAGCCTCCCTGGGGGGAGAGGTTATGGTGGATGGGGGAAATATATGAAAGTGCCAGATGTCAACCAAAGGCCTGGTGGAACATCTCTGCCTTGCATGCCCTGCAGAAGGGTAAAAACCCCCACAGGGCACAGATGTCTTCTGGCAGAGAGTTCCACCGGGCAGGAGTCAGGGCTGAAAAAGGACAGCCGGACCTCTCTTGGACTAGGGACCACCAGGAGGTTCTTATTTCCTGAGCGTAATGGTCTTCCAGAAGATACTTAAAGACCAACAAAAAAAGTCCAGGGTGTAAGCTTCAGTGAGTCAAAGTGCACTTTGTAAGATAAAGAAACACAGATACACACGCAGAATCTGTGATTCTATGAACCAATCTTTGACTCACAGTAACAAGTCTACAGGTGCTAACACTATTGGCAAAAGCCTGATGCATCCTCCTTCAGAGATTCTGAGAAACGGTGGGTACCATAGGTTCTTCCTCTTGCATGGCCCAAAAAGCTCCCTCCACATGTAAAGTCAACCTCAAGTTCTCTAGCTTAACCTCCTTGGCATGATAGTTTTCTAAGGGTTCTCCCCTGAGAGGGCATTCAAACAACCACCTCCCACACACCCCTGCAGTCTAAGGCTGTCCTTCCTAGGGAGGACTGTACCATATGATCTTTCTGCACGCGTTGTTCCGCTCTGACAGTACTTTACCATAATACTAAACTCCATGGCTATTCTGTAAGAGGATATATGGAAAGTCAGACAGAGCCGGTCCTCTCGGCGCCATCTGCAGCATAAAGGTGGGTGCTTTAGTGGCCATGGTGGAAACAGCCAAAGAAAGGGGGAAGGCGACAGGCAAGCCAAGGGGCCTCAGTATCAAACTTAAAAACCATCCTGAGCACTCGAATCTGTTTTCCCTGTCCTTCCTTCTCAATTCCTTATCACATCTCTTTCTCCTGAATTTTCCCCCTTTTGGTCCAAACCAGTGCTCTTTCCC
>NW_015175980.1:421279-438625 GCF_001447785.1 Gekko japonicus
CGGCGGCGGCGAGGCCGGTCCTCCCCCCCGCCCGGCTCCGAGGCAGAGGCGGTGGCGGAAAGGCCGGTCCTTTCCCCCCCCCTTTGCCGGGCTCAGCGGCGGCAAGGCCGGCCCTCCCCCCACTCGGCCGGCCGACCAGCCGGCTCCGAGGAGGAGGAGGAGGAGGAGGAGGCGCGGCGGCGAGGTCAGCTACAGAGCGTTCCGTGCGCATGCGCACGGAACGCTCTTGCACTTTCGGGGGGATTTAAACGCTCTTGCACTTTCAGGGGGATTTTTTTCAACTTTTTTTATTTTTGTGCACACGTGGGGACTGGCCCACGTGTGCACAAACCTCCCCGGCCCCCCAGCTGCCCCCGGAGCGCTGATTTAGCGATCCGCACTTCGGGGGCAACTTGGCTATTAGATATATAGATGTTGATGGGGTCTGAACTGGCAAGAGAGACCTGGCAAGAACTGGCCAAGAGAGAGGTCTTGGAGTTGTAGTGGATAACTCAATGAAAATGTCAAGACAGCGTGCAACTGCAATAAAAAAGGCCAATGCTATGCTGTGGATTATTAGGAAGGGAATTGAAAACAAATCAGTCAGTATCATAATGCCCCTGTATAAATCGATGGTGCGTCCTCATTTGGAGTACTGTGTACAGTTCTGGTCGGCGGTGGCATTCCCTGTTTCGCTTGTGAATGGCAACACCTTGCATATCCCAGGATTCATAAGAACATAAGAACATAAGAGATGCCAATGTTGGATCAGGCCAAAGGCCCATCCAGTCCAACACTCTGTATCCCACAGTGGCCAGAAATACCAGTGCCATCAGGAGGTCCACCAGTGGGGCCAGGACATTAGAAGCCCTCCCACTGTTGACCCCCCCCAAGCACCAAGATGACAGAGCATCACTTGCCCCAGAGTCCCTATCTATACCTTGTGGCTAATAGCCACTGATGGACCTCTGCTCCATATGCTTATCTAATTCCCTTTTGAAGCCGTCCATGCTTGTAAGAGGGTTGATAAGAGGGTTGGAACACTTTCCCTATGAGGAAAGGATTAGCTTGGAGAAACAATGGCTGAGGGGTGACATGATTGAGGTTTATAGGATTATGCATGGGATAGAGCAGGTCGAGAAAGAGGTACTTTTCTCCCTTTCTCACAATACAAAAACTCGTGGGCATTCCATGAAATTGCTGAGCGGTTGGGTTAGAACAGATAAAAGGAAGTACTTCTTCACCCAAAGGGTGATTAACACATGGAATTCACTGCCACAGGAGGTGGCGGCGGCTACAAGCATGGACAGCTTCAAGAGGGAATTGGATAAACATATGGAGCAGAGGTCCATCAGTGGCTATTAGCCACTAGGTATAGATAGGAAATCACAGGCTGGGGCAAGTGATGCACTGTCTTGGTGCATCATATATTTTATGCAGACACCATATATTTTATGCAGACACACCCCTTTCTTGCCTTAGCTACATTTTCACAAAAGGTGTCTTGCTTCATTTTCGGCTCAGCTCAGAAAGTGAGGGCAAGATCACATAAATGTGTCAACAGCTCTACTTCGAGCAGCCCTTGAGATTTGTCAGAGAGCACTTTGCCTACAGCAGGGCTCCTCACACCGTAGCAGATTCCATTATATTTGAAGTAGCTATCTTGAGTAGGCTCTGACCTGCATGGTCTAGGCTAGTCCTATCTCGTGAGATCCCAGAAGCTAAGCAGGGCCAGTCCTGGTCAGAATTTGGATGGGAGACCACCAAAGAAGTCCAGGGTCGCTGTGCAGAGGCAGGCAATGGCAAATCACTTCTGAAAATCTCTTGTCTTGAAAACCATATGGGGTCACCATAAGTTGGTTGTGACTTAATGGCACTTTCCACCACCATCTTGAGTAAATAGCTATAAATCTCCAATATTCAGAAAAGGATGTTCCTTGCTTTCTTCTGCCTGGTCAATTCATTCCCTGCAGGTCTTCTGACTCTGTGGTGCCAAGATCTATATTTTTTAAAGGACCACGTCTCTTATCCATTATGTTTCTATCCTGCCTTTTCATCCAAGATGTCCACGGCTGGCACACAATAAGGTTTAAATAACGGCAGCAACACTCGAACAAAGTTCAGATACTCCCCTTCCAGGATGAGAAAGGACTATGCATCACTTCTCTCTTAACTTCAGATGGCTTGATGGCAGAACCTGAAAAAAGTCTAAGTGCCAGAATGAAATCGGAAGGCCTGTCCCACAAACATAATTCACGAATCAATTTTTAAACAGACGCACAGTCCATTACAGGATGGATCTACCTGCATGACTGAGGAGGACATAATTAGAGCAAGCACATTAATGGAGCTCCATGCCTCTCTAGACCTTAAGAGGGGGTGCTTTTGAAGCACTACAGATGAGCTTCACAGATTATGAGAGCAATCCTAAATGGGTCTACTCAGAAGTAAATCTCATTTGAGTCAGAGGGGGCTCACTCCCAGGAAAGGGTTTTTAGGATTGGAGCCTATGTGTACTGGAATAAGGCCTCTTCTCTACAGAGCCAAGATCAAGATTGCATCTCCAAACATTTTAGATATATATATATTTAATTTCCTTGACTGCCTCTCTGACTTTCTGTCCAGCCCTAGCAGGGATCCCAAAAAGGGATTGACACCCCAGCTTTTCTCTGCTGCAATATTACACACTAATTGGTACAAATATACAGTTCTTTGGAACTTTGTGAGTTGGAATACAGCGTGCTTTCCTACTAGGAGAAGCCATCTGAAGTGCCTGCTGGAATGAGGAAACAAGGATGTCCGCTCCAAGGAGAAAATGCATTCAAAGCCTGTCGGCAGAATACACAAGACATACTTGGGACTTCCAGAATGTACTGCAATGTTGCTAAATCTAAACATGATCCTTGACAGTAACTACTCTGAAACAAGGCATTGCTCTAACTCACAGAATTCATCCAGATGGTCAGCAGTAGAACAAATTTAGAATCCAGTGGCACCTTTAAGACCAACAAAGGTTTATTCAAGGTCTACCTGGTTCAGAGAGGCTAAGATTCTATGTACTTGGCAAAACGGATGCTCACCCCAGCTTCGCCACAGAAATGCCCGCTTTTGGACCCAGCTAACATCCATCAGGTTTGTCAGCTGCAACTGTTTACTACCCTGATAGCTGATGCGGTTCAGAAGTACCACGGCTGCGCTCTATCAGGAAGCATGGAGACATGCCAAGACATGGAGCTGACTGAATTCATTTCATGGGAGCAAGGTGGCCAAAACGACCACAGCAGGGACAGTTATGACACTGTGCTTATGTACTCTTGGTCACACGCTTACCTAAGCAACATCCACACACTCCTAGGAAGGTATTTTAACAACCAAACCAGTGCTACTAGTTTATACTGCTCTTTTAATTAGCAGTGTCCTTTGAGAGTTTATGCCTGTCGTGAAACTCACACTGCGATTCCCACCTAAAGGTGACCTATTTTCCAGATGGCGCACGCAAAATTGCTGCTCATGGCTGGTCTCCAACGTGAAACTGGATTTCTGGAGCAGATTATCAGGATGTGACCCACAGCTAGGCCCAAGGGTCACATCTGCAACTCTAGGCTGAAACAAGTTTGACAGTTTTCTTAAATCTTGCAAGCGACTTTTTATAAATCCAACAGCACCAGGCATTATAAAAGCAAAAACATTTTTGACATTTATGATTCATTACCTGGTCAATAAAACATTTGAAAGAAAATACCTGGAGAATACAATGGACCATGAATAAATCAGAAGGAAATACTTACCTTCACACTAAAAGTTTTGTACAAAATTAATGATGTTCTGATGTTCTCACACAGAACACAAGATCAATCTCTGTGACTACTATGACAGTCCCTCACACTTCCCTCCCTCAGAGGTAGATTTTCCCTCCAAAATTTTGTTCCTTTTTGTGACTAAGCTATCCCAAGTAACGTGGTTTCCTTCCACAACAGACGAGGGATCTCCTCCTCCCAGAGATAACTTTCCTTGTTTAACTGGGCAGGGATTCTTCTTATTTCCCTAGAAGATGTCTCTCCTTTCCTTTGGCCTGAATGAGAATATCATCTCACTATCCAACAACTTTGCCAAGCAGGCCTGTAGTCAGTGACGGGACACTGGGGGTGGCGCCCTCTATCAGATTTGCAGTGCCCCCCCATAGCTTGCCCTCCACAGCCACCTCCGATGGCCACGTGTGCCCACTCAGCCTCCACTCGCCACAGCCGCCCAGGGCTCGCTGGACAGGTTCCTTGTCTGGGCTGTGCCGCAGCGGCTTCCCCATCACACCGCACACCTCAGGCAGGCAGAGCCAACCCCGGAGAACGAGCCAAGACAGTCTTGGGGGGAGAGGCCTGGGGAGGTTTGATTGTCGCCCCCGACGCCCCCCGAAAAAATTCCTGGCTACGGGGCTGTTGCAAATCTCACTCCCAGTTCTTGTGCCTGTGTAAAACTGCTTTCAGCACAGGCTGAGACTCAGACTCTTTCTGTTCGTCAACTGAATTCTTCCTCAGAGCAGATTTCCAACATTTAAGGTACAGAACCGTCTCTCTTCTCTCAAAGCATGAATCTGCCAGAATGCCCATGTCCCCCTCAGCACCCAGCTGATAAATATTTCTGCCCTTAGCTGGAGCTGGCCAATCAGAGTGTCACTCAAAGCTCTCCATTCCTGAGGAGACTTAACTCTTCACCTCATGGTACTCCAATAGTGCAGCATTTTAAGGGCTGTCCGTCACAACTGCATATTCCAAATATTTTCAAAGCCCTCTTCTCATAACACTGATGAATAATGTGTCCTTTCATGTTCAGGATCCCAGTGTACAAAAATTGCCCTGACTAGCAACGCCTTTCATCCTGCACCCAAAAAACTGTCCCTCGGCTCTTGATTCACGATTTGAGAACATCAAGTACATCTAAATTAATTCGTTACAGAAAGACTGCATGGCTTATAGCCTGCAGGGGGTTACTGAGTCACATTAGCTAGAAACATGAGAAGATTCACTTTTATTTAGAAAGAAGTTCCTAGTTCTGAGGTCTAAACATATGGATGCTAAAAAGGATAGCTGTTAATAAATCAATATATCCAATTCTGAACATGGCCATATCTATGGATACTTAAATCCAGAGACTGGAGCCAAGAACAGACAAGACAGATTTGTCTACAAACCTGAAAAATGCCCTAGATTTGCAGAAAAATCTGAAATCTAAAAATAATAATAGTCCGCCCCCAATAATAGAAGCAGCTCCTGTAGGTTTAAGAAACAAACACCCTCAACGTCTTTTGCTAAGAAACAGCAACTGCATTGCCTGCCTTCAAGCCTTGGTTTCTGTCAGTAAAAGGCAGGGGGGGGAGGCCCTTTCCAGGGCTGTTTTGGCTTTTGAGGGAGGACTCACAGGGACCAGACACACCACCAACCACCAAGCAACTTGCAAACCCACAACTTGCATTACTCAACCCAGTCCGGTTGCTTGCTACTTTTCAACAGAAGCTACCACATGAAAGTTAGTATGGTGTCATGTTTAGCGTTTCAGACAAGGATCTGGGGAACCAGGGTTCAAATCCACACTCTGCTATGGAAGCTCACCGGGCCAATTACACATTCTCACCCTACCTTATCTCATAAGGTTGTTGAGAGAATAAAATGGAAAAGAGGAGAATTATCTAAGTTGATTTGGGTCCCAATTGTGGGAAAAGGTGGGGTATAAAATAATAAATATAGCTAAAGATGGGGAGCAGATAAAAAGTAGGTTGGTTGGTGGGTATGGAAGCATGAAGGAAGCAGAGAAAGGTGAGGATATGGGGGTTACCAGGAGAATGGAAAGAGGAAATGGTGTGGAGAAGAGGATACAGGAGGAAAATGAGGTGCCCCACCCCACAAGTCGTTGTGGGTTCACCACCACATACCTTTGCCCAGCCTGGCAGCCAGTATTACACAACTGGGCCATAATTTTCCTGGGTAGAGACTGCCAGGGGGCGGGAAAGAGGGAAAGGAGATAAAGGTAGGAGGGCAGCTAAAGGTAAGTTGGCTGGTGGATGGGAAGGAGAGAAGGATGCAGGAAAACGGGAAAGAGAATGGGTTTTTTCAGGAATGGGAAAGAAGAAATATTAATAGAGATGGAAAATAAAATGCCCCCTGCAAGTCCTTGAAGGTTCCTCCACTTGTCTTTCCAAAAGCCAGAAGAGTCATGCACAGAAGAGCCATACACAAAACAGCCCGCTCTCACTGTGGTTTGAAACTCCACAGTATTTCAACTGCTGTTCAATGCCACAATGCTTTTATAAGCCACATTCAAGTTTTTAGGTGCTGGACCTTTCACAGGAATGGGAGAACATGCCCAAAAAATAACAATGACAACAAACAACTCAGTGCCTGATTTTTTTTTCAGCCCCATAAGAGAGCACCTTCAAAAAAAATTCCTCCAAGAAAACAATATACTCCATACTGCTGACTTCTACCTACAGACACTGCGGCCTTTCAAAAGCTGACAGAAGCTCTTCACATTGGAACATAGCAAGAGTGAGGAGAAAGGGAGAGGCAGAAAACAGCAAAAACTGCAAGACGACACCATTGCTGTCCTACCTTAACCTAGCCCTGCTTTGTTAACCACCTTGCATTTAAGGAGGTAAGGTGGGATATAAATATTTTAAATCCGTGAATGCTGACCTGTGAGCCACCTGTGCCACTCAGTGTGGGCAACATTTTGGTCATGGGGATGGAACTAGACCTGTCCGTCCGTCCACCCCCCCCACACACACACACACAGAGACACATGCTTAGGACTTCAAACCCTTCATCTCTGCCAGTTGTTAAGTGTGGTCAAATGCCTGGTGGAAGAGCTCCGTCTTGCAGGCCCTGTGGAATTGAAGTAAATTCCACAGGGCCCTGGTGTCTTCATGGAGCTCGTTCCACCAGCGCGGCGCTGCCACAGAAAAGGCTCTTGCCCTGGTGGTAGCCAGTTTGGCCTCTTTAGGGCCAGGGAGCACTACAAGGTTTTGTGTCTTGGAATGCAGTGCTCTCTGGGGAACATGGAGGGAAAGGCGGTCCCTCAGGTATGCTGGCCCCTGACTATATAGGGCTTTATAGGCAAGCACCAGCACCTTGAAGCAAATTCGGTATGCTATAGGCAGATATCTAATGAAAGAATACATAAGGAAGGCTATTCCTACCCTCTCACCTCCCCCTTTCAGGAGTGTTGTGTAACATTTCTGTGAATACAATTTGGTAAGTAGCATGAGACCCAGTGTGGGGCAGCAGCTGGAGGATCTGTGAGACCCAGGTTCGAATCCTAACTCTGCCATGGAAGCTTGGGCCAGTCATACACTCTCTGCCTGCCTACCTCACAGGATTATTGTGAGGATAAGATGGAGGAGAGGAAAATAAGGTAAACCCTCTTCGGGTCTCCAGTTGAGGAGAAAGAGTTGGTTTAATATTGCTTTAAGATCTGATGAAGTTATACTTGTAAATATATTTTAACAAACTCTGGAATCATCGTGCTATAGGTTTTACGAACCTCCAAAAATGAATTCAGTAAATGCAACACAGATGTTCACTGAAAAAAACAAACAAGAGTGTTTTCGCTTCATAGCAACCAAACGGGTCAAGCCATTTCCTCCTTCATATAAATCTCAGAGGACCATGGAAAACACATGGCTTTCTAGCAGATTGTGTGGGCCTAAAACCAGCAAGAGGAAATACTGCAGTCCAAAGGTTTGCAGGACCAAGTTTTTTTAAAAAACCAAAGCATCTGTTAGATTTAAGTGTACAGTCAGCATCTAAGCAAATAAGAATGCAGTGTACAGATTAATAACAAATGCTCTAGAACAAGAGAAAATCCACACTGCTCAAAAATAGAACATGACAAAGTTTAAGCTGCCGATACAAACTCTTCCTTGATCCAGTGTGTGCATTTTACATCAGGCTCCAATTACACAATTATTCTAGGAGGAATTCTGCCTCATTCCAGACAAGCATGTATGGCTGTCTGTGACCGAGGCAGTTGCTAAATATTGATCATTTGGAACCTGTACACCCACATACCTTCCTCTCACTGTACCACACACCCAACCGTTGCTGTATAAACACACTTGGCCACCTGCTGATCAGAACGCATCGGTAGTTCCACGGAACAAGATCCCATTCAGCCTTCAAACTCTGGCAAAACGAAGACAGACGCAGAACTGCAGAAAACTCTCTCTACCTGCATTTAGTCTAGTTCAGTTTGGCAGAAGCCTTTAGCACTGCTCAGGATCAAGTTACTTGTAGATGGCCGCCTCAGCCACATATTTTTAAATGGCTGAAACAACAACTGGACAAAGACGGCTGCGTCTTTCACTAACCTGCCCGTTCATTCTATGGAGAACAACAGGAAGGAGAGGCAAAACAACAGGTCTTGCAATCAAAACTGTGGGTGAGATGATGGATTTCCCATGCAACTTTAATTACGCTTTCATTCAATATGTTGTCTTCTTTTTAGTATCCTTCTGTGTGGAGTTTTGCATTTATAAAATCAAAGTGCCATCTGGCACAGAAGAATCTGTCCTTGAGACCAGCAGTAGCTCAAAACACCCCAGGATCTCAGGCCAAATACACGCACGCACACAACTATCCAAAATTACTGAGGGATGTCAGAAATTAGACTCAAGACACAAAATACACAAACACAGAAAACCAAGTACAAAGGCTCCAGTACCCAAAAGTCATAACACAGCCGTGATCACCTGCAGAACTTCCATTATTCTATTTCCTAAAATGAAACAAATCCTGCGGTTTTATGAAAGGATTCCACTGGTTAAAGCTGTGTATCATTTTCTCTTGAGTGGTGGCTTGCTGTTGTCCACCTAATCCTATTTCAACTGGGTCCAAGGCACAAAATTTTAAAAAGAAAAATGTTTCCATAATCCTATCTGCAGTTTACACCCTTCTGTGACACAAAATGCAACACTTCCAGGCCACCAACCTCACACATTCGAGCCACAGCAAATGTTACACTTTGTTCCCTTCCAAGCAACTAAGAACACTCTAAACATTTATCATACAACCTTTACTGCTTCTTTATCTAGAAGAAATTAAAACAGCGAAATTTGTAATCACTATGGACGGAACTACCGGCACAGTTTCTGAGTGGACATGTTAATCACAAGCTAAACATGAGCCTGCAGTGCGATGTGACTGCGAAGAAAGCTAATGCAATCTTAGGATGCATTAACAGAAGCATTGTGTCCAGATCACGGGAGATGGTCTGCTATGGTCAGGCCTCACCTGGAGTACTGTGTCCAGTTTTGGCACCACATTTTAGGAAGAAGAGAAGAGAAGAGATTGGATTTATACCCCGCCCTTCACTACCCAAGGTAGTCTCAGAGCGGCTTACAAACTCCTTTCCCTTCCTCTCCCCACAACAGGCATCCTGTGGGGTAGGTGGGGCTGAGAGAGCTCTGACAGTAACTGCTCTTTTTCTAGGACAGCTCTTATCAGAACTATGGCTTGCCCAAGGTCATCCAGCAGGTGCAAGTGGAGGAGTGGGGAATCAAACCCGGTTCTCCCAGATTAGAGTCCACGCACTTAACCACTACACCAAACTGGCTCCCAGGATGTTGACAAGCTCGAGCGTGTCCAGAAGAGGGCAACCAGGATGGTGAGAGGGTTGGAATCCAAGTCTTATGAGGAAAGAAAGAGTTGGGTATGTTTAGCCTGGGAAAGAGAAGGCCTAGAGGGGACATGATTGCAGTCTTCAAATATCTGAAGGGCTGTCATATAGAAGATGAAGCAGATCTATTCTCTCTTGCTCCGGATTGCAAGACTAGATCGAATGGGTGGAAATACCGGCTAAATGTCAGGAGAAACTTCCTAACTGTAAGAGTGGTTGAGCAGTGGAACAGTCTGCCTCGGGAGGTGGTGGATGCTCCTTCACTGGACGCTTTCAAGCGGAGGCTGGCCGACCATCTTTCAGGTATGTTGTAGGGCTGTCTTTCGGCTATGCTCCTGCAGAGTGCAGGGGGTTGGACTAGATGGACCTGCTAGGTCCCTTCCAACTCTTAACATCCTATGATTCTATGTGCCCAAGACATGCTTGCCACTCACAAAGAACACTGGCTACAAAGAACTGGAAAAGCCAGAGATTATTTCTCCCACTCCAAAGAGTCACTCCCAAACCAGGACAGATGCACACATTTTGGAGACTTACGTCTACAGAAGCCAACTTGTCACAGCCGAAGCCTTTGTGACTTTCCACCACTGTTAACAAAATGTCATCTTTTAAGGGGGGGGAGGATAAAGAACAGAAAATAATTCTCAGTAGGAAAAATACTGAAAGGTCCTAATAATACAGCTCATTCATAAGCAGAATTTCCACTGATTTGAAAAAGAGATTATGAACCAGCTGCAGGGTAGGCTCTATGGGAGGAGAGCTACCAATGAAGCTTTAGCAGTATAGGACATAACTGAAGCTGTATTATGCCAGGAATTGGTACTCAAGAATAGTCCCTGCTTTATTTCGGGAGGGTACTCTTCCCTCAAAACAAAACTCACAATTTTAACCCCAGTACACAGCCTACTATCAAAAGACATAATGGATGCCAAAATCTTAAACTGGCAGTACCAAATCGCTGTTATTAATGAGAAGTCACAAATCAGCAGAAATTTCAAGCTAAGGTAATCAACAGAGATATCAGTCTCATTGCAGTGTTAGTGCTGTGCAAAGATCCTTGTAGACAGAACATAGAAGATTAAATAACACATTAGCAGCTCAACCCTAAAATGATTATACGAAAGCAAGTCTCAGTGAAATACATGAGATAAGGCTCTGTATGGGAACCGAGGACTTGGTGGAAGTCACGCATAATGTTGTTTTAAGCACATTACCTCCACTTAAATAAACCTGAATTTTTATACTACAAGAAGTATCAGAAAATGGCCCTTATGGTCTTTTCAAATATCCACAACACTTACTAAAACTACTAGCCCCAAACAGAAGGCATTTCTAGTCTGAAAGGGAAAAACAATCACCTTTCTGAGAGTTGTCTGTTTGCCAAGAGTAAGCAGGCTGTTTACATATTTGAGCCCCAAACATTCACATCTTCCCCCCCCCTTTTCTTTGGGTAGGGTATCAAGTCAAAGCCAAATGATGGCAACCCCATAGGGTTTTCAAGGCAAGAGACAAACACAAGGTGGGTTTACCATTGCCTGCCTGTGCTGCCCAACCTTGCACTTCCTTGGCAGTCTCCAATCCAAGTATTAACCAAAGCTGACCCTGCTCATAGGGATGCCAGCCTCCAGGTGGGGCCTGGGGATCCCCCCAGAATTACAGCTCATCTCCATACTACAGAGATCAGTTCCCTTGGCGGAAACGGATGCTTTGGTGAGTGGACTCTAAGGCAGGGGTGTCAAACATGCGGCCCGGGGGCCAGATCAGGCCCCCGGAGGGCTTCGATCAGGCCCACAGTGGAACTGGCCATCTCCTGCTTCCAGTGCTGCTGCTGCATCATAGCTTGCTTCGCCGGACTCTCTTAACCACTCAGCCATTTCATGTTTTAACCTGGGTCCTAGACTCAGAACTCCAAACATGAGATTTAATAAATCAATAGTAGGTTTGCAGCTTACAGAGCTAATGTTTTAAGCATGTTTTTATTTTAAGTTTAAAAAAAATCTTTGCGTTTGTGTCCTTTATAAAGTTTATATCTCCTCTGCCTGGCATTACATTTTATGACACACGTGGCCCGGCCCAACAAGGTCTCATTTATGTCAGATCCGGCCCTCATAACAAATGAGTTCAACACCCCTGCTCTAAGGCATTGTACCCCACTAAGGTCCCTGTCCTCCCCAAGCTCCACCCCCCAATCTCCAGGTATTTCCCAACCCAGCGCTGGCAACCCCCCCTCCCCTCCTCCTCCGGGGGACCTGGCAACCCCACCCTGCTGAGCTTCTGAGACTGGGCTAGCCCTATCCTGAGAACTCATGCCATTGGCAGAATTTTGATCTATTCATTACTGTTTTCCTATTCTCACCCAATATCCATTTACAAGAAACCTGACACAAAACCAAGCCAGAAGTCACCACATGCCGAACACACCCTCGCTGGTCCGTCAGAATGCACAGTTAATCCTTCATGAAAGCCAGGCCAGGTCTTTGGGACTGACCTACTTATGTAAGAGCTTCCCGACAATGCAAGAATGACCACACTGCCTTTCAGCTCATGTCAATAGTCTCCCATAGGAGCAGAGAAGTCCAGAAAAACAGACATGCACCATCTGGGTGCCAGCAATCTTGGCATACTTTCTCCGAGGCACAGCAATCTCTGAAGTCGTTATACATTTAAGAGGACTATGAATATCAAGAAGTACACATTCACGTGCAGGGCTATTGGAAAAGAAGAAAACACAAATCTTGTCCACATTCATCGGCAATCAGCATAATGTGACTGAATTTACATATCCTACATCTTCACATTGTAAATGAAGGATGGAAAAGGAAATTGTTCGGATTTTCATTTCCTTTGTAACAAGGGAAGTGGCAGAACTGTTCCTTCCCATCTGCAGGAAAGACTATTCCCAATGTGATTTTACTCGGCCTTTCTTTTGTTTTTTTTAGGTCAACGCAACTAAGTTTGGGAATCTCTGGTCTACAGAATGAAAACACATCACACATTTTAAAAAACCCCAGAGAGAGAGATAAGTTGGAAGGAAAACAAAAGGAAGTAGGAAAACAACAACCTTGTCTCCAAAGCTCATGAGGCTGAAAATATGGACTAAGCATTCTAATTTTAGCATGAAAGAAATCACATTAAAATGTTCAAGATTCCAACTGTTGCAACACCTAAAAGAAGAGACTCAACACATCCTTAAAAAAAAATTACTGAGAAACCCTTTGTTCTTACATCGGTTCTTAACCTCATAAACCAAAATAAAGACTATTCTCCAACAGATAAAAAAGATCTTTTTTGGACCTAACCAGAACCACTACTAGCTGGATTCATAAGAACCTGCAAAAATGTTCAACTTGCAAAGCTTGTCTGTAATGTACCAAGGGAAATTTGTGCAGAGGCATGCAAAACACATGTGTGTGTGCCCCCCCCCCCATGTTTTCTATGGACATTACAAGGCACCACCAGCAGATGAACTTGCTGGTCTCAAGTTCATCATCACTTCTTAGTGAACTATACTCTTTATTCTGTTTCCCCCCAAACTTTCTAAAGATCTTTCCCAACAGAACAGAGGAAGGTAAGGTATAAACATACATACAACTGCAGCAGCTCAAACACTGAAAGAAGAGAAAAACAGGTGTAGCTGTTACTTAGATTACTTTTTTAAACTTTTGTGTTCATCTGATTCCTTGCTAAACCTTTGTAACTGTCCTGAGCATTTGTGTATCAAGGCACAACACGTTCAGGCTCAAATTCTGGTGACTCTCCAGAGGAAGGTGCTCAAAAAAAGGGCCGTGACCACCAGTATAACACGATCCCCTTGTGAACTTATCATCCATAATCAACAAAAGACAGTATCAACAGGCTGTTCGTAAGAGACATGAAGGAGCAGAGAGCCTCTAAGATACCAGGAAATTTGTTTAGAGTAGATAAGTGAATGTACATGGAACCTCTTGGACACAGGTTTGAATCCTCACTCCGCCATGGAAGCTCACCGGGTTGCCTTGGGCCCGCCACACACTCTCAGCCTAACCTACCTCACAGGGTGGTTGTGAGGATAAAATGCAGGAAGGAAAATTGACGTAAGCTGCTTTGGGTCCCCATTGGGGGAAAAGGTAGGGTAAAAATGAAGCAAGTAAGTAAATAAATAGTTTATTTTGCTTTCCCCCTTTTTGTTGCTGTCAAGTTGCAGCTGACTTATGGCGACTCTGTTGGGTTTTCAAAGCAACAGATGTTCAGAAGTGGTTTGTCATTGCCTGCCTCTGCACAGCAACCTTGGACTTCCTTGGTGGTCTCCCATCCAAATACTAACCAGGGATGACCCTGCTTAGCTTCAAGATCTGATGAGATCTAGCCTGCACCATCCAGGTCAAGGCAAGAGACTTTCAGAGGTGATTTCCCATCACCTGCCTCTGCATAGCAACCCTGGGCTTCCTTGAAGGTCTCCCATCCAAGTACTAACCAGGGCCGACCCTGCTCAGCTTCTGAGACCTGACAAGATTGGTGTAGCCTGGGCCACCCAGGTCAGGGCCTGCTCATTTGGGGGCTGCTTACTCAGAATTTCTCTCCCCCTCCCCCTGTGCCCATTCTGTGGCAAACAGAACTAGACCAAAAAAAAAATGCACAAATTTTCTTTATAGAAATAATAGTATCCTACTTAATGATGACTAAACAGCTCGTGAAATAATGGCTGAGAAACTATAATGACAGTATTGCTTGTCTGAAGGATGCCTTCCTATCACTGATTCATCCTCTGGCATTCTCCCCTCTTGTCAAGATAAACACGCCACACCCACCGGGTTTCAGAGTTCCAGCTTCCAGTCTGGCGCAATGCTTGCTCACTCCTCTTGTAGCCAAGGCTTTACATATTTATATGGCAACCAATACATTCAGCAGCCCAGATTACAGACTTCTTATTTATTCTAAAGTTTTTCTCGATTTAAAGCTTCTTCCCGAAATTGCCTAAGTTGCTTCATTACCGAGGCCCATGGAAATCCGACAAAATCTTCACCAACACAGAGCACTTCCGTGCTGCAATAAAACCAATCGACTTCTCTTGACAGTCACACTGGAAGTTCAAGTCATGGGGCCCCCCCTTATAGCTCAACATCCTGAAAAGGTTAAACAAATGGCACTGAAAGATAGGGGAGGGAAGGCACAACCTGGCTTTGTGAGAAGAGCACTTTACAAACATTTAAGAGACTGTTTACGGAAACTGTATGCCTTTGTTTAGAGTGTGGAACAACCACTCCACGTTTTATCTCCGCATCCAAGCGAAGGCAGCACAAATTGCCCATTTCAGACCGTGCAGAAGAGGATCACCCTGTTTTATGCAAAGTGTATGCAGGACTGCAGACAAGCGAGAGGGGCGGCATCACCACAAGAAACACACAACGATTTCACGGTGTCACCAAAGAGCAACTAACAATTTGTTGCCCGCATTAACACCACTAGCATGAATCAATCTTCTGAAAGCATCCACTGTATTCCTCCCTCACCCCCCCCCCGTGCCTTCTCGTATTCTAAAAGACTGACTGTCTTTCCAATCCCCTGTCTGTAGGATCTTTATGACCAGGCCTCGTCTTACATTAATAAACTGCTTTTTCTGACTGCTGACACAACCCCTGAACACCATGCATTCATTTTTCATCTTTCAGAAACAGTTGACCTTTTTAGGGGAGGCTGGGGGGGGGGGAGAGATTCATAAATCAGCGTATATACCCCACAGGATAAAGTTCTCCATTGTCCTCGACAGTGAATGAAGCAAGAACAGAATGAAGCAAGAAGCAAGATATCGGAATTAGCAGAAGCGGGCAGCGCGCTCAGTTGCCTTGCCAGGGGGGAGCAACGCTGCTCTGCTGGCAACAAACGCTCCTCTTCATTAAGTGGCCTGGAAACTACTCAGTGCTGCGCATTATCCTCCCCCCCCCCAGTCCCCTCCAACTCCATCCTGAGGGGCACTGATAAATATGTGAAAAGGCAATCCGTAGGCGATGATGCGGGGGCTGGGCACATGAATGGGGAGGCTGTGCACAGCTGAGAGACAGGCACAAAAGTCGGGAGGCATGCCCCAAATGGAGTGGGCAATGAGAAGGGCACCACCTGGGGCAGGGATTGTTGTTTAGGGGTCCAACTGAATTCAAATGAGGGTAAAGCAAGCCCCCCAGACCAAAAGGAGCCAAGGTCGTGTTGCCCAGGAAGCAAAAGATCAGTTCTACACAGCTGTACGTTCCATTGTTCACTGGTCTTCGGAAAACATAAAGGGACACTTCCAAGGAGTTATAGGTAAAAATACTGTCGTGTTTGTGATGGAGAAGGTGGAACTTGTTTTTTTGCAGACAGCAGCGTGGGAGACCCAAGCTACCAAAGGATGTGGGCGTCCCTCCCTCGCCACAGGTTGCTAGCTGCCGACAAATGCCAGCCCTGCAGGGAAACCACACAACCCTGAACTACACCGAACAGATAACCCCGTTCCGATTTTGACACCTGGCTAAATCCTGCATGTAAAAACCAGAAGGAAACTGGAGAGCTGGCTGACCTGCGTCATTCAAGAGGACGCCAGGCACACAAAACCACTTTTTAATCTTAGAGGATGAACAGAAGGTCAATCAGATGGGCCCCTCCTTTAATGGAGTCTTTAATGACAGGGTTAAAAGAAAGGGACTTAAAAAAAACACACCAAAACCCCCGATTTCAATGGGTGTCGCAAGGACTCCAGTCCACATTAGTGGTGGCGAGCACTGAAAAAGCAACAGGCTGGTATGCGGAGCGCAGGGGTGTGACCTCATGTTTGTGGAACGTGTCATCAACAGGACCAAGGACAGAACAGGACAAAACCCCTGCACCTGTTCCCCAAGTGGGTGCTGAAGATGGGCGTTGTGCCAGGCGGAAGGTCCCCATGTCTAAAACCCCTCACTTTGATACCCATTCAGTTCACATGCGCTTCATGGGCACAGGAGAAGCAAACAAGCCTTGGTACCAAAGATTTACTCCTTCAGGTGTTTAGAGGCAGGGAATGGGGAAATAAGTGTTGGCCTCCACTCAGTAGGAGCACACAATTTAAAAGCCACAAAAAGCAAAAGAGTATTAACTGCTTAGCATGGAGGATCTGCGAGATTTCTAAACAGTGTAGTTGTCGTGGTCTAAGCGGAGGGAAAATGTTGTGAGCCTTACCGGGTGACCTTGGACCACTCACTCTCAGCCTTATCTACCTTGCAGAGTTGTTGTGAGGATAAAAGAGGAGGAGGAGGAGAGAGAAGCTCCTCGGGTGGGATTTAAATGTGCTCAATGCACTTTAACAATGTTTCCAGACATCCTCGTCTCAACCCAAAAGTTTCACAAAGCTTGAAAATAACCCCAAAGGTTACCACCCTCAGCATCCACAATACTCCTCGGTAGCCTTTTAAAAAAAAAAAAGCAATATTCCTAAGGCTGCCAATGAACACACAAGTTTCCTTTTTAAAATAAAATTTAAATAAAGCACAAAGGTGCCCAAACTTTTTGCACCCACAATGTTGACAAACAGCTCTTTAAAACACCCCACACACGAACACGGAACTATGTCCAGGTAAACTATATAATATGTCTAGTTTCAAAACAAAATCCGCAGTGGGGTTTATAAAAAAGCAAACTCGGGAAGAAAAATAAGATTAAAAAGCCACCCTGGCCCAGGGAACCCGGGCGCGGGGGGGGGGGGCGCGAGAACTCTGCACG
>NW_015175980.1:438658-440567 GCF_001447785.1 Gekko japonicus
CACCCACCCCCTCAGCTGCCGCCGGCTTCCCGGAGCGTCTTCTCGGGCTGCCTCGCCGGGGGTCTGGGGCCGCCGTCCCCCACCCCAGCCTATCTGCCTCCCTCCCCTCTCTCGCCGTCGTCGTCGCCTCCTCGCCATCCCCCCTCCGGCTCACCGCTCCCGCCGCCTTCCTCGTCCATGGCGCCGGTGCTGCTGGGCGGGCTCCTGAGGGCAAATTCCCGCCGAGGCGCTCGGCCCGCTCTGGCCCAGCTCCCCGCCGCCTTCCTCCTCCTCCTCCTCCGAGAGCGCCAGCCAGCTCTGCCTTCGCCTCGGCTGCTCCTGCCGCCGCCGCCGCCGCCGCCGCTTCTCATGTGACCCGCGCCGAGCAGCAGGGAAACACACACACACAAACACACACCCCAGCCGGGCTGAGGAGCGGCGGGGGAGGCCGCTGTCCGCCTCAGGCTGCTCCCTCGGGCAGGGCCACCACCCCCTGGTGGCAGGGCAGGGCAAGCAGGCAGGCAGGCGGAGGGTCCCGTCGGAGGCCTTGGCCGGCCAAGACCGCCGCTCCCTCCACCCCGGGGGTTTCAGAACAAGGACGGAGGAGGCGCCCTCCCTCCAGCCTCAAGGCCACCTGAGAGTCTCCTGCTTGCCCCCCCCCCAAGCCCCAGATTGCTTGGTGTAGTTTGGTGTAGTGGTTAAGTGTGTGGACTCTTATCTGGGAGAACCGGGTTTGATTCCCCACTCCTCCACTTGCACCTGCTGATGTGGCCTTGGGTCAGTCACAAGCTCTGGCACAGCTGTCCTTGAAAAAGAGCAGTTTGTGTCAGAGTTCTCTCAGCCCCACCCACCTCACAGGGTGTCTGTTGTGGGGAGGGAAAGGGAAAGGAGTTTGTAAGCCGCTCTGAGACACCTTTGGGTAGTGAAGGGCGGGGTATAAATCCAATCTCTTCTTCTTCTTCTTCTTGTGACTTTTGGGCGGGCTGGTGGCAAAAGCAGAATGGTGATATGGGCCCTGTGTGTGTGTCACAGAATCACAGGGACCTCCAGGCTCGTCTAGTCCAGCCCCCTGCACAATGCAGGCAAGGCAATTCAGCTCTCTCTCCCCCCCCCATGCTCCCTCTAAGCTGTGGAGTCTTGTGAGCAAAAATTCTACTCTGTAGAGAGCGACTGCCATTAAAGTTGTGAGCCAGCCCTTTGCCTACTGCATAAATTAGTTGGCTCTGGAGCCATCCTTCCTGAGCTACAACAACAAATGTGTGAACCGGAGGCTAAAGAACTGAGCTCACTCACACTAACTCAGCTTAGAGGGAACACTGCCAGTGACCCCCTTCTCTATGCCCAGAAGAGGGCAAAAAAAGCCCCCACCCTCTCATGGTCTGCTGGGCAGAGGTAGGCAATAGCAAACCAGCTTTGGACATCTCTGGCTTTGACCTGGATGGTGCAGGCTAGCCCAGTCTCATCAGATCTTGGAAGCTAAGCAGGGTCATGGAATCATAGAGTTGGAAGGGACCTCCAGGGTCATCTAGTCCAACCAGCTGCACAGTGCAGGAAATCCACAAATACCTCCCCCACACACACACCCAATGACCCCTGCTGTATGCCCAGAAAGGGGGGGGCATCCTCTGGCCAAATTAGCCTGGAGAAAAATTGCTTCCTGACCCCAAAGTGGTTATCAGCATTTCCCTGGGTGTGTAAGAAAGGGCCGCAAGAACTAAGCGCTGATGCAGTGCCAGTTTGGTGTAGTAGTTCAGAGGGCAGACCAATCTGAGAAAACCAGAGTTAAGTCCTGAGCTTAACAAATAATCGGAGAGTGATTTCAGCAAGAACACAACTTTATTCTTCAACTCGAACACTTCTCCAACACTGTACAACATCTGATAGCCAGAACAGCTTTTACATTGCAGCTGTCCTGCTTTTAAACAATTCC